>NW_026042892.1:0-80956 GCF_023856365.1 Brienomyrus brachyistius | reverse complement strand
GAACAGGCAGGAAGCGAGGAATCAAGGATCCGGGAAACGGAGAGTCGGGAATGAGGGTTTATTGATGAAAACAGGTACCAACAGCGAGAGATTTCAATGACAGGACTGGGGAAACAGACTTGAATGTGGACTAAATACACAGGACTACTCAAACTGACAGAAAACAGCTGGTTACAATCGGGGCAGCACACATGGTTAATGAGGGGGCGTGGCACACACGAGGATCGTACAAGCAGGTCATGACACCAGCTTGGTTGCAGTTTCCTAGATTTAGTTTTTCTGGAAACGGGTATGAAGTTCTTTTGCACTTGCAACAATGTGCTTTTAAAAAATTCCCATGCCTCTTCCACAGTATTGCTATTTAACTCCATCCGATTTACAGTTTCTAGTTTCAGTCTCATACCATTGAATTACCCTTCCTAACATTGTATACTTTTGTTTTGGACTTGGTTGAAGACTCAGGCAGCAGGAGTTGCCCCAACGTTGGTATGTCCTTATCCATAAGGGGGAGTAAACGTTCTGGTTTCCCGACCTTATAGATGAAGGAGTTGGGGGATGTTGCCAGTGACCTGCCGGATTCCAGGCAGAACAGGCCTCGCTATGCCACAGCCCTTCAGAGACTGGGCCTTCCGTGCAGAACCTCTGCATCCAAATTAGACCAGTTGTTTAACAAAACCCTAAAATGGGGTTATTTTTGACATGGAACGGGACTTTGATTCAACAACCCATTACTTAGTTGCGGCAAGTACCCAATATCAAGTATAGCTGCAAAGAATCTGCCAGAGATTTTCAGAGAAGTTCCCCAGATGCATGGACTGGACTAAGGTGCGTCAGATTAAACAGGAGCCTGGTAAATTCTGTGAGCCCCACGCCAAGTGACTGATGGAAACATACTCCAGCTACAGTGAGATGGACCCTCCAGCGGACCGAGAGTGGGATTCCCTCTGGGAGCGACAACTCGTGCAGTTGCTGGTGGATGAGCTGCAAACAGACATCAAGAAGGACTTCCAACCTCACAATCATTTACCAAACCACTTCAGGTAACTTGTAAAGATGTAGGTATTGGAGTATTCACACATTCATTTGCAGTGTCCACCTCCTGTCCGGTAAATTTGGCAGGACAAAATTTGAATAACCTATAGGCCAGACTCATGAATGCGGCTGAACGAGTAAAGGTAGAACAGGTGGCCAATCCTGTTATACAGTCCTAGTAGATTGAGAACCACCTGATTGCAACTGTAGTTGGAATCAAGGGCTGAGCAGCATGGTGGCCTGGGGGACAATTATGAAAACACAGACCCACTGATATCCTTAAAACCCACAATCAAAAGAGGAGTCAGGATGGCCAGTGACATGTGCTGGCTAAATGGGGACAACAAAGAGAGAACAGAACAAGGCAGGGAGGGATTCTGACACAGGTGCCATGCTACTTTGTTTAAATATGCTGTAATGTTTTAGTGCAAGCCTTAGACAATGGAATCTCTGAATGACGCCGCAGTCTGGCTCTTTCTGAAGGTCCTATACTGTAACCGTCCTGAGAAGTTGTTTGCATGCACTTGCTGCCTTGACACTTGTTGATGTGCGTGTGCCCTGCTCGAGCAGTAAAGGGGAGATCACATGCAGAGCTGATTTTCTGTAGTTCCTTAGAATAAAAATAGAATATTCTCTTCAAATAGGAACACATGCTGCGTTTGATTATTTCACTCCAACTCGGACAAAAACGTCACGAAAAACATCACTTCCCATTAGAAACGCCTCTTTTATGACGTTAATGTCTGACAGAATCTTCTTGTCCGAGTTGCCCCTGTGACGTAATTTCAACATGGCGCTTACACACTCAACATTAATTCTATTTTACAAATCCTTAAAAATGTTTATTTTGTTAAATTTATTATTATCCCATCCATCCATTTTCCAAACTGCTTATCCTACTGGGTCACGGGGGGTCCGGAGCCTATCCCGGAAGCAATGGGCACGAGGCTGGGAACAACCCAGGATGGGGGGCCAGCCCATCGCAGGGCACACTCACACACACCATGCACTCTCACATGCATTCCTACGGGCAATTTAGCAAGTCCAATTAGCCTCAGCATGTTTTTGGACTGTGGGGGGGAACCGGAGTACCCGGAGGAAACCCCACGACGACATGGGGAGAACATGCAAACTCCACACACATGTGACCCAGGCGGAGATTTGAACCTGGGTCCCAGAGGTGTGAGGCAACAGTGCTAACCAGTGCACGACCATACCGCCCATTTATTATTATTATTATTTATAATTATTAGTAATTATTAATGTAATTGCACGTGTTCGATTTAGAGAATACCATATTGTGACCGTAAAACAGTATCCTAACATGCAATATCAGATTTTTACCAGACTTGTTAGTGTTTTTGGTTTGTTTGTAGTTTGTTTGCCTCTCGAAAAAAGAATATCGCTATGAATGTACTAAAATACTTTATAAAGCTTTTAATGTGGTTTGACTAGTTCCTGTTTCTTGTTTATTTGTCTGAAATAATAATCTTACTCCATAACTGCTAAAATATAAAGCAACAACACAGCAGCGTATTCATGGAGGCAGCCATGTTTGTTCCGAGTTGTGCTAGCTTGAACGGGAGATTGTTGGATGTGATGTCACCCAATTTGGAATTTCCAAGTTCCGAGAGAAAACGAACGCACCACAAGACTCTGGCTGGAAATTTCTACAATAGAGCCATTTAGTTATTTCTAGAAAAATATTTAGAGCCAATGACCTGATGTCATTGTAACACAGGTCACTGTCCGTGGTGCTGAATTCTCTACTTGATGGGCTGGTGCTGAATGAATATGACAGCTGGCCAACATGTCTGTGTGCTTCCACTGACTGGCACCCAGACATATAATGACTTTTAACAATGAGGAGGGAAACGTCCAGACAGGAAATTAGTCAACAGTAATTAGTAATCACATATAGTTCTCATTTATCATGATGTAAAATTCAAAAACCTTTTTTTTATTATTAAGGGATAAATGTAATTGAGTTTTAATGTATCCTTTCCGCTCTTAAAATCGCAAATTATTTCTGACTATTAATCTGCACATTTTAATAATTTCATTAATATTACCTAATTGGTTTGTCTTTTTTATTAAATTTTAAAACTAGCTGTACAATTGTTGATGTTGTTGCTGTTCTGAATGTCATTGGCCTGTTGCCTTACGTCTGTCTAAACATGAGTGAGGGGATGGATGCACTATTCTATGGGGGCCTCTGTAGAGAATAAATGATCCTAATTTTATATTGAGAGAGATGGTTAATTCCTTTTTAATCCATACTGCGTTCAGAGCCCCTGTTCTGCCGTTGATCACTGCTGCATATCATCCCCAAACCAATGGCCTGGATGAGAAAACGAATGATGACATAAAATGGTAAGTCTGTTTTTGAGGTTGTTTTAGAACTGTGTGAGACAGGCTCTATTCTTTTAACATTACATCAGGAATTACTGATATTATTGACAATCAATCCCTTAATATACAGTATCTCACAAAAGTGAGTACACCCCACACATTTTTGTAAATATTTTATTATATCTTTTCAAGGGACAACGTTAAAGATATGAAACTCTGATAGAATGTAAAGTAATCAGTGTACAGCTTGTATAATGGTGTAAATTTGATGTCCCCTCAAAATAACTCAACACACAGCCATTAATGTCTGAACTGCTGGCAACAAAAGTGAGATTAAAAATGATTTGTGGCAAGATCGGATCATGTGTGTTGAAGAGTTTCTTATGACTGACAAGTAGTTATTTAAAAACATATCTTGAAACAGCAAATTACATTGTTCTTAATGCTTTTAGAAAATGACTCTTTATAATGATCTGTGAATAATAATAATTTGCTATGAATGTTTTTCCACTTCAGCTTTCCACAATTATTCTTCCCGATGAGAAAAGCTACGGCACGTTTTTTGATGAAAAAAATAAAGTAGTTGAGACAATAAGCAACAACAGCTGAAAACATCTCCTAGTAACAGGAAAAACAGAAGCAGGCATGTGGTAAACGAATACAAAAGAGGTACCAAAACACAGTTTATCATGTTGGAGATGAGGCGCTTCTGTTCAACATGAGGAAGCGGGGACGGAAAGGAGGAAGAACGGAACCGGATTTTACCGGACCTTATGTCATCCAGGCAATATGTGGCAAGCTGGTTACACTGTCTAATTCTGAAGGGGCAACTTTAAAGAACAAATACAATGTAAACCACATACAGAAGGAGCCAAACTGATGTCCCAAGTCAGGAATCACACAAGGTGCCAGAAGAGTATAAGACCAGTAAACCTCCCTCTAGCGCAGAGCTTCTGACAATCGAGAAGGATGCTGACAGTTGAAAAAAAACTCATGTCTGTGTGTTATGAAAGAATATCAATAAATGTTTCCGAAAGGGGATGACTCATTTGGTAATTATTTACGGCTTATGTTATGGCTGCCAATTTACAGTCTTTACTGAAGTCTGACTTCTTTTGAGTCACCTTTAATATAGATTGGACACTCTCTATGCAATGTGCAATACTTACATAGATGGTAAATGTTTACCTGCTTGCACAGATGGATGATTAGGTAATTAGTGTAAGTGTGTGTGTGTGTTCAATCGCATGTATGTCCAAGGTCCATAGTAAATAATATACACTGATCAAGAGATGCCCGAAAGTGGATAAAAGAGGACATTAGTGGGTGCATCACTTAGTGTAACGCGTGCAGGAAAATGAGCAGGACTGCAAGCCATATAATGACCCTTGTCTAGCTCTTAATACAGTATGCATACAGTGATGTATCTACAATGGACAGCTACTATGAGCAGATAGCACAGTACAGGTGCTTATAAGATCTGTATGCTGTTTCCATCCATCCATCCATTGTCCAAACCGCTTATCCTACTGGGTCGTGGGGGGTCTGGAGCCTATCCCGGAAGCAATGGGCACGAGGCAGGGAACAACCCAGGATGGGGAGCCAGCCCATCACAGGGCACACTCACACACTATTCACTCATACATGCATACCTACGGGCAATTTAGTAACTCCAGTTAGCCTCAGCATCCATCCATCCATCCATTGTCCAAACCGCTTATCCTACTGGGTCACAGGGGGTCCGGAGTCTATCCCGGAATCAATGGGCACGAGGCAGGGAAGAACCCAGGATGGGGGGCCAGCCCATCACAGCTCACACTCACACACCATTCACTCACACATGCACACCTACGGGCAATTCAGCAACTCCAATTAGCCTCAGCATGTTTTTGGACTGTGGGGGGAAACCGGAGTACCCGGAGGAAACCCCACGACGACACGGGGAGAACATGCAAACTCCACACCCATGTGACCCAGGCAGAGACTCGAACCCGGGTCCCAGAGGTGTGAGGCAACAGTGCTAACCACTGCACCACCATGCCGCCCCCTGTATGCTATTTCATTCTATAAAAAGAAACTTACTGTACTGTACAATAAAGTATTTCACCACTGCTTCTTCCTCAGCTCCCACTGTTTGCTAGCACATGCATCTTTTGATTTCTTAGTGCAATCTGTGCTTTATTTTTTTTTTGTGAAATGTAAGTGCAGTATCTGTTTATTAAGTGCTGTGGTTTAATATGTACATTATTATTTCAGTACTGTGTATACTGTCCTTAATGTCTTGCCTCTCTCGTATAACTTGAGATACGCCCAAATTGACTTGCAACAAGTGGTCCTGGTTCCAAATGCGGAAGGCGATGGATACCTGTATTTTATATGCTGTAGTGTGCTGGGTGTCAGACATTGCAATGCACCTTGCTTTGATCTTGACCTGTTAGATCAGAGGGAGGTAATCTTATCCAGAAAGGGCCACTGTGTATGATGGTTTTCACTGCAACTCTCTGAACAGCGAACCTAACAGTTATCCCAATACCTTGATCTTGCTAGCATATTTAAATGTGTACCTATTCAGGAATAGAGTGGTGAAGGCATTCAGAGGAGGACTGATGATTATCAGAGGGAACAAAGGGGCTGGGTACTTGTCAGTATCCAGTAGAACCACCAGACTCCTACACTGAATGGTTCTGGATGTGGCACAGACGTTAATCCCTCTGTATTAGGGGATCCGTCTCCAGTTTGTACTCTTCTAGTTAATAGGTAGATTATCAGGCAGTTTTTCACCCTAGTCCAGTACTCATTGACAGCCTAATACACCGTGTTTCAGTTTGTCTTGATAGTCAATACATGTCACAGGATGTACATTACTCTGATGGGCAGGCCCTCTTACATATGATGGAAATTGCAATACCTACTTTTGGCCACGAGATGGCAGCAAGAAAATAGAAAAATTATTTTCCCACGGTCTACTAGCAGCTTTTAGATGTTAATTCTTCATAAAAATAATTTGACTTGATCCAATGTATTTTTAATACAAACAATTACCACACAAAGCTGCTAGTTTCCTCCGGTTTCCCCCCACAGTCCAAAAACATGCTGAGGCTAATTGGAGTAGCTAAATTTACCGTAGGTGTGCATGTGTGAGTGAATGGTGTGTGAGTGTGAGCTGTGATGGGCTGGCCCCCCATCCTGGGTTCTTCCCTGCCTCGTGCCCATTGATTCCGGGATAGACTCCGGACCCCCTGTGACCCAGTAGGATAAGCGGTTTGGACAATGGATGGATGGAAATAGCATACAGATTAAGCACCTGTACTGTGCTATCTGCTTATAGTAGCTGTCCATTGTAGATACATCACTGTATGCATACTGTATTAAGAGCTAGATAAGGACAGTGGGTCATTATATGGCTTGCAGTCCTGCTCATTTTCCTGCACCCGTTACACTAAGTGATACACCCACTAATGTCCTCTTTCATCCACTTTCAGGCATCTCTTGATCAGTGTATATTACTTACTATGGACCTTGGACATACATGCGATTGGACACACACACACACACACACACACTTACACTAATTACCTAATCAACCATCTGTGCAAGCAAGTAAACATGTACCATCTATATAAGTATTGTACATAGCATAGAGAGTGTCCAATCTATATTAAAGGTGACTCGAAAGAAGTCAGACTTTAGTAAAGACTGTAAATTTCTCAGCCATAACATAAGCCGTAAATAATTACCAAATGAGTCATCCCCTTTCGGAAACATTTATTGATATTCTTTCATAACACACAGACATGAGTTTTTTTTCAACTGTCAGCATCCGATCCAAACGGGATTCCCATTTCCTTTCTGTGGGATCCAACAGAACACGGGCTGACCATCAGTCAACATGTCTTCAACCATGCAGGACAGGACCCAGTCCAGGCCAAACCTCACGGTGCTGGTGTTAATAAAAAAAATGTAAGGAACATGCAGCTGCAGCTCACACACAAACACAGTCCACAGCATCCAGAAAAAGGTCAGGCCTTTTTCTTCTTTAGCTGACTCCGCCCAGACCTCGCCCCCTTTCTGGGCGCCTCGCACTATGCCTTTGAACTGGCCCTGCAGCTTGGCCCGTTTCCTGTTTCCCAATGCAAGTCATAAGATTCACCCGTAAATGATATTTTGAATCGGAACGATATTTATTACTATTGTTTAGATTAAATATATAACGGTTTAATGATTGAATATAACTTGATATTGTTGTTTGTGTTGTTTAGTTTGAGGTTCTAGTTTCTGTCTTTATCCGCTTTCGTTTCAGTAGGCAGCTGGTTCATCCCAGGCTCAGGGTCTCTCTGCTCTTCATCAAACCCACACCCCCAGTTTGGGAGCACCCTCTCCCTCTCCTCCCCCCACGGCTGTGACTGTTACTCCTCCTTGAGGAGTAACTGCTCCGCCCCCTATCCCAGCCCCTATACCCACAGGAGTGCATCACCCAGTGAGCCGCCGCCCTGCCTGTCCCCTCACACAAGCACACACTGAAATCATGGTCCTAAGCTCTCTGTGTGGGTCACCACGATAGTACAGCACACCGACGATTACCCTCTGACTGAATCAGAATCAGCTTTATTTGGCCAAGTATGTTCACACATATTGGGAATAGTTAGACATTTAATCAAAATAATTAAGACAAGACATAAACATACAGTTCTGTTGATATGCGACGCATATAACCTCTGCATTCACAGCACTGCTTCAGTTATCGAAGAGCAAATTTCCAAAACTCACTCAGTCCGATAACCTAAAGTAATAAGTCATAATCCTCTTCATACGTTGCAGTAATGGGAATGAAATCTCACTCAGTGTTTATGTAATGGAGCAATGGAATTTCGTGAAATTTCCAAAAGTCCACAGAAATATTTAGAAAAACATTCCTGCAGACTGAGTTTTTGATATTTGCTTTTCAATTAACACAATTTTCTTCAGTCTGAGGTTTAACAGAATTCAGCCATATGCTGTTCAAAAAAAACTACACAGAACAAAAACAGAATGGACTTTACATCTGTCTGAAAGGAAAGTTGACACAGGCTGCAGCAGTGAACAAATCAATCAATGTATTAAAGTTAGGCATTAAGTAACTGGAGGCAGTATATACATAACATGATAACATGCCTTTTCTGTATTGACCATATTAAGGACGCTGTAACACTGCCCACCACATACCTGCTTCATTTATTGTTTTATACTTGCAGCTGCTTATTCAGACAGCTCGTCTACCTGTCTGTCCATGTTGCCCTCCCATGACAACTGGTCCAGCCTACAGGTGCCGTCCCATTCCGGCATGTTACCCATGAGTCATAGCGGCACCTCCGGGAGCAGCTCCAGGTGAGCCCGTGCCTCCCCTCCCCCACCTGTCCCCATGCTGAGTCTCGGGCCCCCGTCTTCCCTCTTGTTCTCGCCTATACCCACATCCTGGCCTGTGTCTGCATCGTCTCACCTCGTTAACAGGACTTTCGCCTTCTTCTGTCCTGATCCATTCAGGCCCATCATTCTGGGACATGCTTTGATTTATTTCGCCATAGTTACTCTTTGTTTTCCTTTGTACTTTGCACTCTACAAGTAAAATGAATAAAAAATAGGCATTATTTTGATATTGTTTTAGTACAGTGACACTAGTATATTTGTTGTTGTTTCCAGGCAACACTGCATGCTGATTTAACGTCTTTCCTTAATCTCCACCCCATTGCTCACACACAGCCAGTATCCCAGTTTGTGGTCAATGAGCTCCTCCTCACTCACCCCAGTCTCCTAGTCCAGTGGAATGTCCAACAGCTTGGGCTCTCAGTTCCTGCGTGTCATGCCCGGCTCGTCCGCTCCTCCTGTGTGCCACGCCCCCTGATTACCCACGTGTTTTCTCCCGATTTGTACCCAGCTGTATCTAGTTAATTTGCTCAGTCCTGTGTATTTCAGTCCGTGTCTTACCTGAGTCCAGTGTCTGTCATTGATGTTTGTATGCGTGAGATGTTTCCCCGTCCGCGCTTCCTAATTAAACTCCCGTTTTTGCCTGTCCGCTTGCTCCTTGCACGCCTTGCCCGCACGATCGCCTGCCTGCTTGTACCCGATCGTGACACTGCGCAGCTCTACAACTCATTACCCAGGGCTCTCGCACCCGGCCACAGTGCCCCTCTCAGGCTCCCCGCTGTATGACAGCACTGCCCCATCGGAAGTTCATGAAGCCTCACAGTACGACGCCTCTCCCCACGCGCGCTTAGCCACCACCGGGACTCCCATCACTCCTCCTTCCCTGTAGGGCGGCGCACTTCCATTATTATTACAGTTTCTACTGTCACTCTGTTGCTTTTCCTGGTGCTGGACTTTTGACAGATAAATACATTATTTGTTGCATTCAGTGACAAAAGATTGGTCTGTTTAACACCCTCAGTCTCCACCCTATGAGCCCCTTGTTGGCGGCAGAATCAGGAAGATGTCGGAGAAAGCAGAGGTAAAGTGAATAGTCACCTCGACAATAATGTGGAAACCGCTAATGGTGATCATGCCTGTGTGGGTGAAATGGATCACCACAGTATAAGCGGATGATGATTATAGACGATTTTTCCCTTTTTCTTTATGTCTGTTTACCATCTAATAGGCATTTTTTTTCTTTGGGATGCGTCTAGGTCAGATACGACCAAAATATTTTTCTCATTTCAGAAGTGAAAAAAAATATTGCTCTCAGATTCTGTTCAGTTGTAGTTTTTTAAAATAATGTACCTTGATTTGTGTTTGTTTAAAATGCCATTACCTGTTGCTTACTGGGCCGCTGAAAATGTCTGGCCCAGCTAAATTTCTTGGTTTAAAAATCTGGCCCAACTACTTTCCAGACCTGGACTAGCCCTACTGAATCATACACTAATGTTATTCTGTTATGTGGGCTGTTGTGATAGGGAGATTTGCTGGATGCTGCACGACGGGTGGTGTCCCTGCTGCAGAATGCCCTGTCTGAAGCAGCACCTAGAGACAGTGAGGGTTGTTGTTATCACCTTAATATTGTATATACGCAATCTGTTATTTCTTAACTAATATAATTGTAAGGTATTCTTCTAATATATTGTGCACAGCCAACAAAAAAGAGAAAAATGCAAAACCAAAGGAAGGCTTTCTTTTCTCTTAAAAGTCTTTTTTCTAAACCAACTGAGAGTCAGTTAGAGGGGTGTTCATTATCAGTATTGTTGCTGGCATTTCTGAAAATGTGCCAATTTTAGTCAAGTGGCTACTTTTCAAATGCAGTCCCTGGCCAAGATGAAGAAAGTTCATGAAGACTACATGATAATATTAAGCACTGACATAACAAACAACATTTTTTACATGCAAAATATACAGGAAATATACACTGCAACAGGCTAGGATAGACAAATAACCAAATACACTTGCAAGCCTGACCACTTTAGACCCCAGATTAGAAAATTGGTGAATGAGCATATATTTTTTCCAAGTTTTGTTTTGCTTTCAAGTTCTCACAAATAAAAAAAAAAAAAGATTTTCCCACTATAGCCAGATCCAGTTTCTGTGGGGGGCGGGGGGGGGGGGTGACAATTTGTAGTAATAACTATTTCCTGCTGAAAACCACTGGTAAACTATCCACATGTCTCTGAATATCTGTGAGTCCCGAGACCTCCATGACAGATAGATATAAGTTGCTAGTGTTGATCGGCAGGAAATCTTCTCCAAAGCCCCACCACCACCTCACACCAATCCACCCAGGGTTTACTCCAAATAAATTTGCTGGTAATACAAACCGGATCAACTTGTGGTTTGTGTCCACGTGTACTAGAGACAAAGGCCCTGGTACATTCTGCGTACAACACAGCCAAGACTTGACAACCTTTATATGATGCGCATGGAATCAACCCTATGCATGGAGGCTGCAACTCTTCTCCACCGAACCCTGTAGCCCATTGACTGCAGCCTGCATTGACTATCCTGTAGCCTGCATTTGGTAGATCATTCTTGACAGAAGAAACCAAATTGTCAAGTTCCCTAACACAGAGCTCATACTCTTTTATTCTTCTTAAGATTGTTCTTCTTGAAACACCCATCAGTGTGGCTATGCAAGGCACAGGAAGTTGAGTATGGAGCATTTCTTTCAAACATTGTTCTTCAATCAAAATCTTGGGTCGTCTATTGGTGGCAGCGACTTCCTGTGTGACACATGGGGCTGGACGTTCCAGATGTGCCCTCACAAGGTCAAAGAGCTCTTGCAAAGCCAGGGTGATAGCAGGAGGTACTTCAATGTGATTAGACAGGGCCTGCAGAAGATACAGCTCCTGATGACAAAGGAACTCCAGGTAATCCAAATTTAGTGGAGTCGCGCTGAATCCTATTTCTATTTTATGCAGAAGACTTTCGAGAAGGTGGTATCTGAGCTGTTCACAGAACAAATTATAGTTAATGAGGTGTCAAGATCTTGTCTCTGATCCACACACTAGGCCTACCATTCAAAAGTTTTAATTATGAAAATGAAATGTTTTTGTTTTGTGAGGTGCTTGTTCATGTATGATGATGTAGTGGCTGCTCTGTTTGACCGTGGTAAACCTTTTCACAAACAATATAAGTGAAGAAGTATGACATTAGATCTAAGGACCAGAGTATAATAAAGTTAAATAAAATCCATCAAAAACACTTACTCAGTGGAGATTCCAATGTAGTAGGCAGACAACTTTATGGCTTTAATAATGAGTGTATTTAGCAGCTACAAGGACAAAAGATATTATAAACCTCTCCATTTTAATGCTAATTTAATAAACATTAACAGATAGCACTTAAGGTGGTTTCGCCTATAGTCTGCTAACACTAACCCGAGAACTAATATCTGAGGAGCGTTCTTCCCAGGATTTGAATTTATTAAATTGGCTTTGTGATGTTGTATTAAGAAATTTTATTCACAATGCAATTTACCGTACATTGGCCCATTCTTTTATATACGGTAAGACGAAGCGGGAAATTCGAGCGAGCGAGTGCTGTGCAGACGCGAGCGCGTAGAGGGGATGGGTTTTCAGCACTCGAGCACACGCACGCGCGTGGTTCGACTTTTGGCCCTAATTTAACGGCGAGCGAGTGAGTGAGTGCTGTGCAATCGCGAGCGCGTAGAGAGCATGGATTTTCTGTTTTTATGCGCACGACTTTTGGCACTAATTTAACGCCATAGAAATGTGTGTTTAAAAGGGGAGGAGATCGGGTTGCAGCGCTGGTGTGAGCGGTTTCTCCGGGCAGTTCGCTCGAGGCTAACGTGGCTTTGGGAACGTGGTGTACCCGTCACCCATGCCAGGGAAGAAATCAAAACCGAAATGCTAGGAATATGGACTTCATCTTACGTCAAGCGTTTTCCCCTCCATTGACGCCCATAAAGAAAAGGCTTAAAGTCCATATTCCTAGCATTTCGGTTTTGATTTCTTGTCAGGTAAGTCTTTATGGCCAGATACATTCGCGAGAAATTTGGTGATTTGTGGTGACTGTTTTAATACATTAAGTTGCGTTACGCATTTTCACATTAAGCGTTTTAGAATGTCCCGTGGCAGGTATCCCCTTCTATTGCCCTAGGGAGGGTTGTAACCCTCGTCTGTATATTAATAAAGAATAATCCTTCTATTCCTGTCTCATGTATCTGGACCTCCCCAGCAATTTAACGAAATTTGGTGGCAGCGGTTACAAGTGAACCCGTTTAAGTTTAGCGCTCATACTTCCGTCCATATGTTTAAGACCCACCTTGGCTGACTTAGCTGACATGTCCTGATTTCATAATCTTCAAATTTGTAATCTTTTCTCCTTCATCTAACTCCATGTTTTTAACTTCTTGTCATTTTCTTGCCGTTTGACTCATAGAAAATTATCAGACTTAAATGACACGTCAGCCTGTGCAGACAGCGATTTCAATGTTTTAATAAATTGGCCAGCAGGTGGGGGCAGTGCTCAATTTCATTAATGCCATTCAGAAAACTTTCAGGCTTTATGTCTTAATGAACAGCCTAGAAAAGGACAAAGCATTATATTACTGATGCATACAGCAGATCCCCAACTCAGGCTGTGTTGCATATTCTTAACAGTGCTACAGTATGTTCACACAGCCAGTACAAACAAACTTGCAAGATCTAGACCAGGGGTCACCAACCTTTTTAAAACGGAGAGCTACTTCACGGGTACTGAGCCATACGAAGTTTGATATCAGTTTTAAACGCCCTCCTAAACATGTCTAAACTTCATGCATGATAAACATGTTTTAAATGCTTTTTTATATTCAATTTCAAATCTATATAAATGCAAATGTGATAGATTAGAAACAGGACAAAATAAAATTTTAGATGATGTTCGCTGGTGAGTTGTGCTATTTTATAGAACAGGTCCACGGGCAACTCATGTGGTCATTGGGGGCATCCTTGGGGCACCATGTTGGTGACCCCTTATCTAGACCTACCACATCAGGTAGGAAGGTGCCTATTTCTACCAACTATTCAGACCATCAGACCCAAACCATACATTCAGTCATGCACAGGCACTCCACCAGAGGGCTCTACATTCTGTCCTACATCTGCTCACCTGTTAGACCCACACTCAGTCTCCATCCTGATTTCTACCTACTACTCGGACTATCTCACCAAAACCAGTCCTGTGGCCTGTTCTATGAAGCGGGGTTACTGGCTTATTGGGGAAACTTGTTGGATTTCTTGATCGGGACCTTCAACTGCTCTGCCATAGAGAGCATCCTAACATGCTGCCTTACGGTCTGGTATGCGGGCTGCTGGTGGCCTCCTACCGCTCTGCCATAGAGAGCATCCTAACATACGGCCTTACGGTGTGGTATTCGGGCTGCTGGTGGCCTCTATGACTTTTTTTGTAGACAGTCCATCTGTGTGGTGCTGTTTGCACGAATTGTTTTGGGAAATGCACTTACAGTTTTGCAGATGTTAAGGGTGATTCCAGAAATGCATCAAAGCAACTGAGGAACTGCAATGTCACTGTACAGTTACTTATAATGGGCGCCAATGTAATGTGTAGAGTGGCAAATAAACTGATTCACCATTTACTCTCATGTACATCACTTAAAATGCTTGTTTTAAATGCAAATGTGTGAATGTAAATCTAAGCAGTAAAGCTACAATTTACATTCTGTTTGCATGGTGGAAAGAACATTTAATCTGCCTTTTAAGTGTGATTAGAAGATCTAATGCCTGTGTGCTTGTAATAAGATGGTCGCTGGTTCAAACCCAGCCACAGCACATCTCTGCGTCCTTGAGCGAGGCCCTTAACCCCCAGCTCACTGGGCATCACTATGGGTGGCTGCCCTTCGCAGACAACTTACTCTGTTTACTCTAAAAAAAAGAGAGCAAGTTGAGAGAGAAGTTAAGACAATTTCTCCACAGGGACCAATAAAGTATCAATTATTATTACTGTATGAGAGACTGTCTAATATCAGATAGATAACAGACTCATACTGTGCTGAGCTTGTCTGAGAGAGATGATTAGCAAATGCTCTCCCACAGTATCTCAGCACTCTGTACAAAGAACTTTATATGCTCAGTATCTGCTCCTGTTTATCTAATTGTTCTCATTTTAACTGGATGTTAAGGAGTAAATTAATAAACGTCATGTAAGTGCACATTAAAATGCTTTTTCACTGTTACTTAAGTTCCCATGTGAACAGCCAATCAGATCAGCCTGATGTGTGTCTCTCTGTTTCCTCTCTGTTTCCTGCCCTTTCATCCCGACCACGACCATGATCTCTCACTTAGCAGCAGAGCAGTTTATTCTAAACAGTGGAAGCACAAAAATGTTCAGACTCTTTGGTCTTCTCATTTTCATTAGTAAGGCCCTATAATATAAATTATTTTGGGATTTTAATATTTTCATTTATCTGTATGATGTGATCAGTGGAATTTGGCCATTTAATCTGCATCATAGTTAATAGTTATTTAGATTACTATTATATGTCTTATTTGATTATGATTTTTTTTGTTTTTCTGTTTTTGCAGACACTGCACTGACTACAGATGTTGTTCAGCCCAGTCACCTGATGAGGGTTCAGCTTGGAGACAGTGTGACCCTGACATGCTTCTGTCAAGGAGAAACAACTTTTGTTACTTTGTTTAAGCAAGCTGTTGGTCGGAAGCCCCAGCCCATGGCGAAAGCACTTCTCTACGTACCTGGTGAATTTTACAAGGAATATAAAAGCATAAAACGTTACTCCTTACTGAATGCAGAGGGGAGTTTTAACCTCACTATTTCTAACGTGGAGCCGTCAGATTCTGCAGTGTATTATTGTGCTGCTGTGTTTCTTCATGAGGTCACCTTCGGGAATGGAACCTTTGTCATAATCACAGGTAAATGAGATTCCAACTATTTTCATATTTGCTTTATTATAATGTCAGTAAGATTATTCCCTGCAAAATAATTTTGACAGTTTAGTTGTTTGTCAATATAAAATTAGCAAAGATACCTTATTGTCTGCTTTGTTCCATAAATGTTTTTCTAAACATCAAACAAAAATCATTCATTATTATTATTATTATTATTATTATACAATTTGTTGCATTTTGCTTGCTGTCAGCCAAAAGCCTAACCTTCTCTTTATACAGATGTTAATGTTACACATTGCAGCCTCTTTAAAACAAATAACATAAAAAAATGTTTGAGTTGTTATATACAGTATAGGACTGTGCAAAAATCTTAAGCAACAAAAGAAAATTATTTTTGACGTTATTTATCTGAGCAGTCAGTGTGTATTCACTCTGAAAAAAAAAATGCATGATTTAACATATGAACTAGGGATGTGCACCATTCAGAACTGATTTGAGAATGAAATTCTCAAATACGTATCCTAAAATTCAGGATTTTGAATACATATATGAACTTGAATTTCAGTTCATTTTGTTAATCTGAATTACATTTGAATTGTGGTTGAAAACAGGTTGTGGCATTGAAATTTATATTTGAATTTAAAGAAGAAGAACGAAAAAGGGTTTGGATTCAAATTCAAGTTCATATACGTACTGTAGGTGTAGCTTTTAACTAAAATATGAACTTTAATTTAAATATGAATTATACATAAACACATTAACATTGTTATACATCATTGTTATAAAAATGTCGTTTTGTAAAGAATGAAATAATGCAACATTTGAAGTGTCACCTAAAATAATAATTATACTGTCATTTTGTGCACCATGGTGGATCTGCTCATAGGAAGAGCTGAGTGTCTCTCCTTAAAAGTCAGTGTTGGCTGCAGTGACGGCAGTTTCTAACCTAAGAAACGTCCCAAACACTTTTCCTGCATCAAAAGTCAAACTAGTCCCTATTCCTGCCATGAAAGGTTCACATAATGTCACCGATACCTGAACCAACCATGTTTATCAGAGGATGCCAACCCTTTGGCTGCAGCTTTCTCTGCACACGCTGAGAGAGTCTTCAGTGTAGCAGGAAAAGATTTCAGGCCAGAAGATTGCAAATTAAATCATGAAACCTTTGAAGATATTATGCTGAATAAATGTAATAATAATGAAAAATTAGCAATGTGTATTGGAATAAAGCATAATTGTATTTGCCATGACGTTTTGCTTTTCGCTGTAGTGCTATGGTTGAACGGAAAAACTTACTTTTGTGTGCATAAGAAAATAAATAGGAGGAACTACGAAACCAAGTAATTCCTTTTACTATGTATACTTTTTCTTTAATGTTAAAAGATAGACAAACTAGTAATGGGCAAACAGCTCTTCGGCTCTTGAATTAAATTATGCAGGTACTACAGCAAAATGCTCAAAAATACCAAAACACATCAAGAGCTAAATATGCAAAAACAATAAATACCTTCCTGTGGAAAAGGGGCAACATAAACCAAATGTAAAGTCACGAAAATCATGAAAATATAAAGTACACTTTACACACTTCATTTCTTTGAATTGAAATTAATTATATTCATCTACCTTCATACATTAATACAAGACATTATATGATTATAATGTTTGTTATTATCATATAATTTTTATTTAGGTATTATGTAGGTGCAGTTAATGTATAGTGTTACCTGATATATACTAATAAGCAGTAATACAATAAAAAGAGAGAAGAATGTCAGCTGTTCTCCAAGAAGTTACTGATTTCTTGGATGGCTAGAAGAACATCGATTCAGTTCCCAAAAATCTGTAAGAACAATTTTTGAGGATCTGTATTTTCCATTGTTATTCTCAAAGGGCTGTCATCATGACTATTTTGCTTTTCAGGTAAAGACTCCAACAGCAGGACTGTGGTACAGCAGCCTGTGTCTGACACATTGCAGCCAGGAGACTCTGTGAGCCTGCAGTGTACGATAGAGACTGGGAGCTGTGCAGGAGAACACAGTGTTTACTGGTTCAGACATGGATCAGGAGAATCCCTTCCTGGAGTCATTTACAGCCATGGAAACAGCAGTGATGAGTGTGAGAAGAGCCCTGAGGCTGGATCTCCTACACGGAGCTGCGTCTACAGCCTCCCCAAGGGGAACCTCAGCCTCTCCGATGCTGGGACTTACTACTGCGCTGTGGCCATGTGTGGGGAGATGCTGTTTGGGAACGGCACATAGCTGGATATAGATGGTAACACCCAGTGTGGGGAGATGCTGTTTGGGAACGGCACACAGCTGGATATAGATGGTAGCACCCAGTGTGGAGAGTATATCTGCTTCAAAGTTTTATTTAGCTTATTCTGCTATTAAGACATTTATTTCTTTTTTTAATGTAATGAATTTTCTAATTTAAGTGCTTAAATTAAATTACACAGATGTTAATTTAATAATTATCCATCCATCCATCCATTTTCCAAACCGCTTATCCTATTGGGTCGCGGGGGGTCCGGAGCCTAATTTAATAATTATTTCAAATATTAATATCCATCCATCCATCCATTTTCCAAACCGCTTATCCTATTGGGTCGCGGGGGGTCCGGAGCCTAATTTAATAATTATTTCAAATATTAATATAAATTGTTAAAATGCAAAATACTAGAAGTTCATGTTAAAAATGGACTATTTACAAAACAACTGCTGTAATGTGTTATCGATTTGATCTTTAACTAATGTAATGTAAGCAAATGGGAAATGTGTCTCTATATCATTATGCTGAAATCTATCTCTTTGTTACAGGCTTTCAGAAGCTGCTGGATCCTCTTCACTCTGGCTTGCTGATAGTTTTATCTTGCAGCATTATTCTGAACGTTGCTCTCATTTGTATAAGATGTAAACTGACCTGTACACACTGTGCAGGTACGCTGCCCGGCTTTATGCACTCAGAAGGACAAAATGTAGATTTTAACAAATTATAGAAATATAAAATTGTTTTATGATAGATAACATTTTCATATTAAAACCACTCTTGCAGGTAATACAGTTTTAAAATCCATTATTAAATCTCACCTTATTTATATAAACCTTTTTGTACTGTAAGATTTACATTTTTGTATTATATCTTTCATATTTTGCAAAATCTATTGAAATATACATGTTGCAATAAGTTGCATATCAATAACTTTTATTACCAAGATCTCCTTTATAGCAATTTTATTATATATGATATATGAGAACAAATGACACGTATCCAAACATGCACACTTAAATTGACAGAAGTCATTTTTACTTTCATTTTTGAGACAAAAAGGATGTTGATTGCTTGAAAATTCGGAATGTTATCTGACCACGGTATGATACCGTGCGAAATTAAATAATATATTGATGTGTTATATATTTTAAACAGATGAAAAGAACAGTGATATATCAAAAGTGGAATGGTCACGCAAGCAAGTATGTAATAAATATTTCAAATTACAAATCGTCAGTAAAACAAATGAACCTCAGACTGATTTCCATCCTGGGATCAGCATTTTAAGTGCTATTTGTGAAAATAGGTAATAGCAAACCGATTTGATCCATCCAATTCTGCCATCTTTGTCTCCACAGTGCCATGACGAGGACACACTGAATTACGCTGCCCTGAACCTTAAGAAGCCAAAACCCAGGAGACAGAAGAAAGACGGGAATAATGACACTCTGTATTCTGACCTCCGCTACAGAGATTATGAATAAAGATGCTTCTCATTCATGTCAGTCACACAGAGTGTTCAGGGTGTAGCTTTAATAATGTTCAGAGGAGGGCAGGGGAGCCAGTGCTTCTGAGACTGAATCACGGGATTTTACGGAGCACCGGTGCTGAGTTTGGTGTCAGTGTGTTTGGGGCGCATTTTTACTGGAAGTGCAAATGTTCAAGCCAGACTGGGGGCTGAGGGAGGGGGAGAGGGGAGCCACAGAGATTATTTCTTCATGGCATGGGGGGGAATAAGCGGCTTTAATGTTGTGGAAAGGCTGAGTTGCTGCAATCAGTTCTTTGATGTCACACATGCTTACTTGTCTCCCTTGTGTACCATGCTGAATGGTTTGGGGCAAACGCACAGGGACTGATCGATTATATTAAACAGATGAAAGAAACTGAATGAAAATTTCAAGTGTTCTTAAATTACGTTTTTCATTTAATTGTGTGTTCTGGATGTATTTTTGAGTATATACATGTACCTGTATATGTACCTGTATATATACCTGTGTCGTTAATAACGATGTGGATAATTAAGAAAGAGGAGTTTTGTTTCTTGCTCCCTGTCTTGTTACTTGGCTCACAAACATACACACACATAGACACACACACAAACATACACAGACACACAAACACACACACACATAGACACACACACACACAAACACACATGCACACATGCACACACACACACTGCTACGGCTCTGTAAGAACACTACCATGCTCTTTTGTGTGAGTGGGGTGGGGGGTGTTAAATAAGATGAAAATGACAATGGCTGTACTTTTGTTATGTCAGTTGTGTTTCTATAGTCATTGTATCATATTCCACAAGCTTTTTATTCTACAAGATGTACAAGCCAGTCAGTGTATTCAGTGGGGTGTTCAGGAGTCATTAGGTTCTGAAAAATGTCTTGCATTTAAAACATAATGTACTTTTGAATACTTAAGTATTTTTAGATGCAAATACTCCAGTACTTTAACTGAAGTAAAAAATTAACTGAAAAACTTTGAGTATTATTTGACGAGGAGTATCTATACTTAACTCAAGTAGTGAAGTTGTGTACTTTGTCCACCTCTGTCCAAAAGTGACATACAGCTGTAAGCTGTTTGGGTTTGTTTGTCTGCTGAGTGCTTCTCTGCAGTGCTGCAGATGTTTCCACTGGTTAGATGCAGCTCAGGAAGACTGACCCACTGACTGCACTGTGCTGGACTCACTTTGCAAAGAGTAAAAACCACACAGACAGAACAATATCTGCTTCTTGTAAGACCCTGTTTCCTCTCTACCTCACCCAGGTCACGCTTTCAAGTATTCAGCCTAAGTTATTTTATCCAAACAAGCCACCATTATTATTCATGCAGCTGGACATTTGACTGGAGCACATGATTGCTACATATCACTACTGTACATGGAACGGAATGTACAGTTTTCACAACAGAACTTTAGAAAAGCAAAATTCTCATCAGTCCACATCTCTAACCACCACACATCCTAGGGCTCCCATTTATAATGGTACATTTTTGTTTTATTCACATTCTTTTTCATCACACAGATAAACACCATCCATTAATCTTACAGCATGTATCCTGGTCAGGGTGATGGGGACGACACCACCTATATCGAGTGTGATTTAAGGCCAAGACCTTAAAAGGGAGAGTCAAGACTGAGGCTTGTTACAAGAGCAGTGGGGCACAAAACAACAAACAACATCATTATGAATGTAAAAGAAATGGATGTATATATAAATATAGGGTAATAATAGAAACAAAAAATAAGAATATATTACATACAGAGGAATATTATAGGAATATTAAAATTAACTTATACACAATCCTTAACTTATACACAATCCTATTGCATGTAACATTATTGCTCATGTGCCAGATATTAGCCTCCCAAAGGAAGCTGCCACACAGGGCATAATGCACTGGCTCAATGCAACACTGCACATCAGTGAATAAGGAGGAACAATATTGCAGATCAGCAGCAGATAGAAACTGTATCAGAAGACAGTGAACAGGGGAAAAGTTCAATGAGCAGAGTGCAGATTATAAAGCCTGACTGCTGTGGGGCCCAATGACCTGCGGTACCGTTCTGTCACACGCCGGGTGTCTGAGTCTCTTACTGAAGGAGCTGCCCTTACGGGCCTCCATAGTCTGCTGGGGGGGTGAGAGGTGTCACATAAAATTGATGACAGC
The DNA here is from genome assembly GCF_023856365.1 of Brienomyrus brachyistius. Classification (NCBI taxonomy): domain Eukaryota; kingdom Metazoa; phylum Chordata; class Actinopteri; order Osteoglossiformes; family Mormyridae; genus Brienomyrus; species Brienomyrus brachyistius. The sequence goes on along the minus strand of NW_026042892.1, from coordinate 59,297 downwards.
CTTGTTATCAGCCTGCTCTCATCCATCTACTCTACAGTGCCAAGGGACGCTCCTCCCTGATGATGAGAGGAGTCTAAGCATGTGGACATTTGGGATAATGTGAGTTCAGAACTGGATGGTCAGCTGTACGACTTCCAGTCTGTAGGCAGACTCATCACCTTCAGTTATGATGGCAAACACAGTAGTATCACCTGCAAAATTCAGGATCTTCACTGGAGCAGCAGTGATTTGTGTAGAAATTGAAGAGAAGAGGGAGAGCACAGAGCCTGGAGGAGCTCAGTGCTGAGGGTCAGCGTGTCTGATGTGTGCTGTAAGCATACAGATGTCCTGCATTTGTGGAACATTTTGTTTGTGCTGCTGTTTATATGTGTTGTTGACGCTGCAGTCAGTAATTTTCCACTAGCAGTCTCACCTCTGCATTTTACAGGAAGACTGACCGACTGAGAGCAGGGTGTTTGTGTCTCTCTTCTCAGTGAGCGAAAACCACACAACCATCAGGTCCTCAGCTCAGGCCCACTGCTTCACTAGAAAAACCACAAAGGGTATTTTTATCTAAAAGTGGGTGAGCAAGTGAGATGTTATTGACAGCATGAATTTGTCTACTAACATTTTAAATTCAAACCTAAAAAGCAGTATGTCCAGGATGTCAGTAATTACATTTAGTCAGTATGAACAATTTGGGTGCAATAATATAGAATAATGTAGAATTTTGCATAATTCAGTTAATACCAGTAAGATACCGATCATTAACACTATAAGGTCATGTTGCTGAATCTCATTGTTAAAGTTAAATGAATCTACGCATTTTTATACACACAAGACTGTGCTTAGTTCATCTTTCAGTCAAAATCACACAGTGAGGCAAATCTGACCATCTTAATTGTTTTTGCTTGTGTGGAATGGCATCCCATGCAGGCCTGTGCTCTGTGCTTCCTGGGACAGGTCCCACCCTCTCCAGACCCCGATGAGAATTAGTAGTCGCTGGATAAAAGATTGACAAAAGATAAAAATACAAAAGTCATTCTTGCTGTCTAACCTCTGATTACTGCATGACATTTCTGATTTATGATAACTGATAAGTAGAAAATATGTTTAGTCTCTTGCTTGGTGGTAAGAAAAAAGGAGAACCACAAAGAGCACAGTCATTTTCAAGGTTATTTCTCACTGGTCAGTGTGAAAGGCTGCGTCATTAATATAACGCCGGGCTCAGCACAGTGACTGCACCTGCGCTGCACTGTAGAACACAAGCCAGGCTGCAGACCATCAGCCCTGAAAGTTAAAACAGGACTCGTATGTGTGTCATGTGGTGTTTAATAAAAATTTACAGGACAGAACATAGTGGATTCAGTTTCCTTTGCTCTTACACTCCCAGTCCAAAGTGTGGCCACGACTGCTGTCAATGCATCTGTCTCTTTTTTCACCTTAATTTTTCACCTGTGTTATTCACCTTAATATCAAAAGGCTCCAAAGCAGTACAGTAATGCAGAACAAATATTGTAACTAACAAGGAAGTGGGGAGGTAATGGACAGAAGTGTTGGTTTTTGGTAACTCCACTCCTCTGACCTCCACTGTAATTTTAGGTTCCTTGGAACAATATTGTAAACCAGTCATCACACATCACACACATAAAGTCGACACCAACCTTAAGTTTGACACTCAGATAAGGTTAGTTGTCAAGTCAAGCTTTTTACAATTGAGGCAGTTGGCCAAAATAAAGCCAATTCTTTCTAGGCAGCACTTTGAGACAGTAATCCACTCTTTTGTCACTACTAGTTTGGACCACTGTAACGCCCTCTATGTTGGGGTTAGAGGCTCCACTATTGTTCACCTCCAGAAGGTTCAAAATGCTGCCGCACATGGAAATATGAGCATGTCTCCCCCATTTTAGCCTCACTCCACTGGCTGCCCGTACATTTTAGGATTCATTTTAAAATTCTGTTATTTGCTTTTAAAGCCCTCAGTGGTCTTGCTCCATCTGACCTCTGTGAGCTGCTTCACCCTTACACCCCCACCCGCTCTCTCAGGTCAGCTGATCAGCTGTTCCTGACGGTTCCTAAGACTCAGCGTGAGCTTAGAGGGGATCGAGCCTTTGCAGTCGCAGCTCCTAAAATGTGGAATGACTTGCCTTTTCACATTAGAGAGGAATCCCCTCTGTCCGTTTTTAAATCTCTTCTAATCTCTTCTCCTTCACCTTTGACACATTGTGAGATGTTAATTTTAATAGTAAATCTTATTTTAATCTTAGCCTTTTCTTTATTAATTAATTGATTTTTTTAAATTTTTATTAATGGCCTTTTACTCACATTGAATGTTTTGGTTTTTATTAAATTTCTTTTACTTCGTTTTTAAGTGTGTGAATGTTTTTATTTATTCCTTTGTGCAGCACTTTGGTCCATAAGGTTGTTTAAAGTGCTTTTCAAATAAAGAGCTGGATTGGATTACATTGGAAGATGGCTCAACAAATCTCTTTCACAGAATGTAAAATTCGACAGAGGGCGCAAGGTGACATTCTGTCAGGGGCCCAGAATTTTTAGCTACACCTCTGTGTTACTGTGTTTTTTTTGTTCTAGCCATCAATAACTCTGGAGTTGCTATATCGCCACCTGGTGGTGAAAAGATCAGACAAAAATATGTACACATGTTACCAACAGTTTGAAATTGAAGTGCAGAGTTAACAGGTTTAATTAATCGTCCCCACGGATGCCAGTCATGAAATTTGAGAATTGCAAATTAAAACACAGGAAAAAATCAGGAACACTACAAGATAAAATATTTAGCAAACACTCAATGTGCATCCAGGGTGACAAGGGACAACTGGAGGATGATATGACAATCTGACAGTGACATTCACAGCACTTTATATGTTGCCAAAAACAGAAAAGGGGATTAAAATCAAGAATCAGAAATCATGTATGAGGGTGGGGCTGCTTGGTGGTGCAGTGATTAGCACTGTTACCTCCCACCACTGGGACTCAGGTTCGAGTCTCCGCCTGGGTCACATGTGTGGGGAGTTTGCATGTTCTCTCTTGCTAAATTGGCCGTAGGAGTGCATGTGTGTGTGAATGGTGTGTGAATGTGCCTTGCAATGAGCTGCCCCCCCGTCCTGGGTTGTTCCCTGCCTCGTGCACAGATCCTGCCAGGATAGGCTCTGGACCCCCCGCGACCCAGTAGCATAAGCGGTTTAGACAATGGATGGATGTATGAGGGTGAGTCACAATGACGACAGCTGCTCTGTTGACTTGGTCCCAGGAGTCGTCAGCGTTGGTCTGCCGGGGCCCCCGTCCTGTCTGTGGAAGCACCCGTCTTGTTGGCTGTTCTCTCTGCCTGGGCCCCCTCTCCTGCTGCCTCACGTTTGGGTTGAAGTGGCTCCCCAGTGCTTCTGTAAAGCTCTTTGTGTATCTTAGAAAAGGGCTGTATAAATGTAACATTCATTCATTTATTCAAGGTCCCAGCCAGAAGAGTGCAGTACTACACTGTCCCCCACAGCCTGAATCAGCTGGATGTTATAGGATTAAGACACTTCCTGCATTAGGCCATTTACCCTCAGTGTATTTCCATACCCTGACAGGATGGATGACAATACTATGGCCCTAATTTTCAATACACAGTTTTCACAGGAGTCTCACCCTCATCCACATTCTCTGCATTCCTTATCTCATGCTTCTTTGCCACCCGCATCTCCTCTGCCTGCTTTGTCTCATTTTCCCACAATTGAAACACCGTCCAATTTGTCTCTGTTTTAGTTCTACCACATTAGTCCCTGAGCAACCAGTCTGATCCCGTTCCTCTAATTTCAGACGCATCTGGCTTATCTGATTGGGACTGAAGCTGCTGTTACTAGGAAAACCACATTCGTCCCACTGGGGCAGGTCTGACACCGCGTCCTTCCCATATGTCTCCCATAATTGTTGTACAGAATTTCAGCTGGAGTTCTTTCCCAGAAGCAAGTAATTTCACTTTAGCACCTGTTCAGTAAAAGTCAAGTAGGTCTTTAATGTTATTTTTAACTTTACACAGTTGAGTATAGTACAGTTACAAAAGAAACTGTTTCCCTCGGACCAAGGTGCTACTTAAATTAACAGAAGACTAACACATACCAACCTAGCAACATACTGTATGGTGCATAATGAGCAAAAACTGTGCAAACATTGCAGGACAGTGCAAAAAGAGAGGACAACTGACACCAACGAGCACAAACAGCACAGTAAACCCAGTACTGAGAAGGCGCAGTTTGGTTGTCCAATGAGGTAGCAATAAAAATAAATAAAAGTAACTGTAAACATGGCGACAATAAGATAAAAAATAGTAGTTAAATAATAAAGTGTGTTAATGAGTGTATGTGTGTGTGGTATCAGATTAGTCCCTGAGAGTTCAGTAGTCTGACGGCATGGGGGATAAAGCTGTTTGAGTCTGGCTGTAAAGGCCCGAATGCTCCGGGACCTATTTCCAGAAGGCAGGAGGGTGAAACGATAATGTGAGGGGTGGGTGGGGTCATCCACAATGGTGGTGGCTTTGCGGATGCAGTGTGTGGTGTGAATATCTGTGATGGAGGGGAGAGATATGTTAGGGTTATCTTCTTCTGAAGATGCGCTGGAAACAAACCAGTCTCTGAACACAGAACAACGCAGACAGCTGTGATGACGTTTTACTTGCTGCAAGGTGTAGGGAATCCACTTGCAGAGTCTCCGCAGTTTCAGCAAAATGATGGTTTATTGAACAGCAAAAATAATACAATGTAATACAGTGTAGAGACACACCGGGTACTGAAAGGCAGCTCAGATACAAATTGAAGACAGTTCTTCACCCCCCTTTATACCCAAAAAGGCCCTCCCCACCAAGGTGTTGTGTGTAGGTGTTGTGAGTGAATTTACATATAAAGAGTGACCCCCTGGAGTGTGAGGATCCTGAGACAGGGACGGGACAGGACAGGGTGGAGACTTTTATGATCATTGTAATTCAATTCTTATCACCTTATCTTATCCTTATCACCATAGTGGTGCCAACTGGAACCCCCATTCTCTCCCTGGCTTCCCCCATGATCATAAATTCCTAACATTGTCTGCATTCAAATGATCAACCAAGAACCTTGGGACATTTTTACCACTTTTCCTTACAAAGGGAAGCCCGGTCCTGACCTCGAGGTGTCAGCCTCTCAGTCGAACTCAGCCAACTTCGAAAGAGTAACTCCCCTCGCAGTGTCTTTTATTGAGGTACACAAACAGGATATGCAACTGACATTGAACATTGTTTGTCACCATATATGGGGTGGAAATATTCAAGCGACAGTTCTTGAGACGTGTTATTGCTCAATTAAGATCAAGCTGCGGCAGGGTGTTGTTTCTAAGCGTCTAGCAAAATGATGATAAAAAAAGTACATATTTCTCTAACACGATACTCCCAATGATTTTCTCACCTGTCATCACTATCTGTTGTAGGGACTTGTGATCTGAGGCGACACAGTTCTCAAAGCAGACCGTGATGCAGCTGCTCAGGGTGCTTTCAACAGTTCCCCAATAGAGTGTGAGAATGGGAGATGGGCTTTTCTGAGCTTCCGTGGAGAGTAGAGGTGCTGCTGTGCTTTCCTTACTATGGAGCTGATGTTGAAGGACCTGGTGAGATTCTCCGCCAGATGGACAACAAGGAATCTGGTACTCTCTACGATCTCCACAGATGAGCCATCGATGTGCAGCAGAGAGTGGTCACTCTGTGTTTTGTGTTCTTCTAACGTCAACAACCATCTCTTTGGTCAACATTCAGAGACAGGTTGTTGGCTCTGCAGCAGTCCGATAGTCATCACACTTCCTCTTTGTATGCTGAGTCACCGTTTTTATTGATGAGACCCACAACAGTCTTGTCATCTGCCTGATGTTGATGATGGAATTCGAAATGTGCATTGCTGCTCAGTTGTGAGTCATCGGAGTTAACAGCAGTGGGCTGAGCATAAAGTCCTGGGTTCCTGCTACAGCGTCTGAGCAGTTGCCTTCGTCGCCCATAGCTCCTGCGCAGCCCGAGCAGCCGCCTCCGCTGCCCCCTGCGGCCCCAGAGCCCGAGCAGCCGCCGCCTGCTTTGCCCGTAGCTCCTGAGCAGCCGCCTCCGCTGCCCCCTGCGGCCCCAGAGCCCACGCCCGAGGCGCTCCCTCCGCCTCAAATGACTGTGCCCCCTGGGGCTCTTGTTCCTGGCCCCACTCCTGTCCCTGACCCAGCTCCAGACTTTCCTGCCCTAGTCCCCGAGGAGGTCCCGGACAGTCTGACCACCGTGTGTGCCACGCCCCCTGATTATCCACGTGTGCTTCCCTGATCGTACCCAGCTGTGTCCGATTATTTTCAATCAGTCCTGTCTATTTGAGTTCATGTCTTACTAGAGTTCAGTGTCGGTCATTGAAGTCCGTCTGCGTGAGATGTTTCCTGCACCCCGTGTTCCTAATAAATCCCCGTATCCTGCCTGCCTTGCCTGTTTCCTGCCCGTCCGCCGCTCCCGTTAAATGGCGATCGTGACACAAGGCACACGCACATCAAGTACCAATGCAGCAAATACAGATGAACAATTTAGGAGGAATACTAGTCAAAGGAAGGAAGAAAAGCAGCCCACCCTATCTCATGGTCACGGACACAAACATCAGGGAGTGTTATGAAGAAGACATCACACTTAACACCATTGGTTTTATGCAGTGAATTACACCAGAGAGAGTTTTTACATTCTAGCTGTGTTACGTAACATTCCTCAGCCTTCAGGTTTTTTCCACACAATGCACGACATGCAGGGGTGCCAAACAAAACAGCGGAACTGCAGTGTAGCCAATTATTTGTTTCAGTAGTTTTAAGAAAACTAGAACATAAAATGTTTGTTTTACTTAGTCCACAAAAGAGTTTTTACCTATCTTAGTGTATTTTACATCACATACACTCTCGGTCCGTTGTGGAGTCCATCCCACTGTAGTTGGAGAATGCTGCCATCAGTCGCTTGGTGTAGCACTCGCAGGATTTACCAGGCTCCTGTTTAAACTGATGCATCATGCCCCAGTCCATGCGCAGGAGGACCAGTCTCTGAAGGGCTGTCGCATGGTGAGGCCTGTTCTGCCTGGGGTCCAGCAGGTCACTGGCAATGTCCTTCAACTCACAGTGGGCTTGCGTTCATAGTGGGGTACCGCAGGGTTCGATTTTAGGACCACTATTGTTCCTAATTTACATAAATGATATGGATACCAATATATACAGTAAACTGGTGAAATTTGCAGATGACACCAAGGTGGGTGGTGTAGCAGATACTGAATTAGTGGCTCAGCAGCTACAGCGGGATCTTGATTTAATTAGTGACTGGGCCGATACCTGGCAGATGAAATTTAACGTCGATAAATATAAGGTACTCCATCTAGGGAGCAGAAATATAAAGTACAGGTATTTCATGGGTGTCACTGAAATAAAGGTAGCTGATCATGAGAAAGACCTTGGTGTGTATGTTGATGCTTCCATGTCCCATTCTCGCCAGTGTGGGGAAGCAATAAAAAAGGCCAATAGGATGTTGGGGTATATCTCCAGGTGTGTGGAGTTTAAGTCAAGGGAGGTAATGCTAAGATTATACAATTCCTTGGTGAGACCTCACCTAGAATATTGTGTGCAGGTTTGGTCACCATATCTTAAAAAGGACATTGTGGCCTTAGAAAAGGTGCAGCGTAGGGCCACAAAAATGATTCCTGGTCTTAGAGGAATGTCATACGAGGAACGGTTACTTGAGCTAAATCTGTTCAGTCTCAAGCAAAGGAGATTGAGGGGGGACATGATCCAGGTATATAAGATTCTAACAGGTTTGGATGCTGTTCAACCAAATAGTTACTTCAGCATTAGTTTAAATACACGAACTCGTGGCCATAGGTGGAAATTAGCGGGAGAACATTTCAAGCTGGATTTAAGGAAGCACTTCTTTACGCAGCGTGTAGAGTATGGAATAGTCTTCCTGATAATGTAGTGCAAGCTGAATCCTTGGGTTCCTTTAAATCAGAGCTAGATAAGATTTTAACGACTCTGAGCTATTAGTTTAGTTCTCCCCAAGCGAGCTTGATGGGCCGAATGGCCTCGTCTCGTTTGTATAGTTCTTATGTTCTTATGTTCAACTCCTTCATCTACAGTGTCAGATGAGCAAACCTTATCTCCCCCTTGAGGATTTGGACATACCAACATAGGGGCAAGAATTTCTGCTACCTCGTCCTGCTGCCTGAGTGTTTCGCCACGGCACTTCTTCACCGAGAAGGAGGTAGAGTCGGGTGCTGAATGGTTATGATCCTCGTCTGCAGGGGGGAGAGGGGAAGGGGCAGGGGAACCACTGGCTACTCCTCCCTCGGTGGCATAAGGAGGAAGCTGCTGTTTGGGCAGCAATGCTTGGGCAGGAGCCACACAGTTTATTTCTGGGTATCTAATTAGCGGACACCATTAGGTCCCTTCAGGGGCTCCACAGACAAACTCATTGACAAAATAGAATTGTCACAGAAAAATTCTTTGTCACATGCTCAGTCGACATGGACTGTGTGCTATTTACATATTTTTGGCACAAACGAAATCTCATATGCATATCGATGTATCTTTCGCACAAGTGGACCTCCATCACTTTAAAGAGGGTAAACTCTGATCAGGAAATTTACGACGTCAGAATAAACGGATTTTTTAACAGAAGTAACTGACATGCCCTAATAAGGAAATGCATACAATCAGAATACAATATCTGTGGTTTTTAACAGTGGTAACAATCTGATAATGAAAGGAATCAGATCAACATTTCTATAGCATGTAACAGAGCTTGCTCCCCTCCAGAACTCATTGTTCCAGTAGTTATCTGAAATCATCTGCAGGAGCTATTCTTTTATTTGTATATTAAGCATAATTATTCATGAATATTATTGATTATGTTTATTTGTTTAATGTTTTTATTTATTCGTATTTATTGTTTATAATATAATGTTATATAGTATTGCAACACTTGAAACGAGAGGTACTTGCCTGCCTTAGTGATATTTACTATTGTCTAAGTGTATTCCCACCTGTAGGAGGCAGCAATGGTTGTTATTAAAGGTGCTGAGATTACGCGGCTCAGGGCTGAAGGTGCAAAGTGAAACAGTCATTGACCGTATTTGCCATGTGTGATGGTGTCTGCATATCGGCCCTTTTGCGCCAAACAAACCAGTTCAAAGTACTGTGTGTTAAAATATCATATGAATAAATCCTCTCAAGAACTAAACTCAATATCGTATCCTCATCATTCAACGCGTCTGACTTTTGCACCTCTTACCACAAGGCAGTGGATTACATGGGGAAATTACAAACAAGGAGAATTTAATCTGTTTTTCCTCTACATTGTCGTTATTCAGAATATTACAGACTATGAACAAAAACGGACAATGTAAGAAAATAAAAAAATGTGTATGACAGAAAGCTAGAGTATTTTTGCAATGGTGAGCACTAGCTGGTTTATGTACTAGCTCACACTCAAGAAACAGCATAAATGCTACTCATACACAGTTGGGGGGCAGGGGTCAGTCCTTGTGCCTGTAATGAGGTCACCAGTTGAAACTAACCCAGCCTCAGCACGTCTGTGGGTCCTTGAGCAAGGCCCTTAACCCCCAGCTCCCTGGGCGCCCCAACAGGTAGCTGCACTTCGCGGACAACTTACTCCACAAAGAGTAAGTTGAGGGAGACATAAAAAACACAATTTCCCCACGGGGATTAATAAAGTCCATCCATCTATGGAATATTATTTAGCACTATATAACGCAGAATATAAGAATTACGATTTTATAAAAAGTATGCCAAATATCCATGATATAATCATTACAATGTAAACATTATAATGTAATCAACACAATGGAACCAACTGAGTATGTATTTGCACCTTTTGTTAGTCTGAGTTTCTGTTAGCTACTTTGTTAGTCCTGAATCTATGAATATTCACATTTTTATCGCGTATATTTTATCACTATGTAAAAGGACAAATATATTATCAACCTTTTAGTGAGACAATGTGTAAACGGCTGAAACTACCAAGGTTTACTACTGAAGGAAGGGATTCACCTGAGTTCACCAAAAGTTCATGGCTGAGTATTTTTAAAAAACCAAGTGGAGCTGCTCGCGCCACTATTATGTTCAACCGAGAGGCCAAACGGTAAAAGAAATGACTGTCAAACTTATCACCTAGGGGTAAATATAAATCTATACAAATATCACCTGCATGCACATTACTTCTTTTACAATAACCAACTCCTGATCCATACTGTTAGTCGTGAAAAAAATAACTATTGTGTACATAGAGGCCCTGTGTAAAAAGATAACTGCCAAGGAAAAGATCAAAAACATTTATTTCAAGGATTCAAAGTTTTTATGGTCATGTACAGTGTACAGTGCAGTTCTTATTTGATTAACTTGAATGTCTTCACAGACAAGACGATTAAACAAATAAAGCAGCGCAACATTACAGTAACTAACAACAAACAAAGCTCACGAGTACTATTACAATATTCATATCATTTATTTAAATTTAATTTTACCAAGTAAATTAATTGAAAAGCAGTTACCGCTTTACCTGCTTCTCGGGAGAAATAGCAGATATACAAACGTCATGTATGTAACTAAAATCTTAAGCCAATAAGGGCAAAGTTGTGTCGTAATGGAGGCGGATCCAGCCTGTGCAGCCTGCTAAGAGGTGCTGCCTGATGTGTCTTGCTCTCGCGGAGTTTTGGTACCATGTGACATGGTGACGTAATGCAACGGGCGATAAAAAATATAACCATGATGCATTGCGTCAGGACCAGAATGCATTGCTTTAAGCTAGCGCTGTATGTGGGTGCATGAAGTGGAAAGCACCCAATAATAAACATAACATTTTTTTAAAAATGTTTTCTTCACCGGTGCAGTGAATTTAAATAAAGAGCTATGATGGTGCTGCAAATGGCTTTGCATAGTAGTTAGTAGTAGCATTAGCCGCTGTGTGCGGCATTAGCTTTCTACAGTCCTTACAGATGGTTCGTGTTTTGTCTGTCTCCCTTTCGCCATTTATATTTTCCGCCGGGCACCCGAAATGCTGACACACAAAAGATTCAAAAGTGTCTGGGGTATCTACTATAGTAATTTAGTCAGATGCCGACATATTTACAGCAGCTCATTTGCAGCGCATTCGTGAAACGGCTTTTCGCTCCAACGAGAAATCTCGTCATGTTGTAATATCGCGAGATCTCGTGACACGCGTTTCACTCCCACTTCTTAGTAACAGTCATGATTTGATAAAGTGACAACCTGCGTAATAATTGGTAATACATAGAGTTTGCTATTGTTCAGGCTAGCAGACTGTTATGGCTTGAGGTTAATGGTGCCTGTTACTTGTGAATTTTCACATTTGCAGGGATCTTCTGCCTCGTGAACGTGAAACGGGTAATTATGCTAAAAGAAGAAAAAAGCAGAACTGCAATGTGTGTAAGGCTGGTGCTGATTTTTCAGTCTGAACACAGTAAAATTTATACAAATTACCTGTATTCAAACTTGTATTCTTTATATAGTTTGGTTAATTACTATTTAAAAGTTTTATCTGCGCTCCATTGTATAACTTATATTGGAGACTTGTATGTACTTTTCGATTGGAAATGGTTAGCTGTATACAGGGGCGCCGCTAAGGGGGGGAAAGTTGGGACAATTCTAAGGGCCCACGCCCTTTAGGGGCCCCCAGAGATCTGAATGGGTGTGATAGGGGGGCCCAACCTCATATTTTGTCATAGGGCCCAAAATTGCTAGCGGCGCCCCTGGCTGTATATACTTTGAATATTTTTATGATTAATTTCTTTGTTTATTTAATTTGGCAACAGATCTGCACTTTTAGCAGTATTGCTGTCAATTTTTGTGAAAGTTGTTACTAAATAAAACAAAAGAAGCAGACTTGTGTAAATCCTATATTGGTCGTGTATTCTTCCTGTAGCGTAGTGACAGCTTTTTGTACGGAAGCCGTGAACGGCTGTGCTTGCAAATATATTTTCTTCTGAATAATTAGAAGGATAAGCATATTTTGTCGCCGCCGCGAGATAGTCATGCCATACACAGCTCTGCTCGTTTTTGTACTGTAACCGTGTTACTTAATTTGCGAATCCATGAATTTAACGTTGACATTAAGTCAACATTGACATTGACAACGTTGACATTAAGTGTTGCACCTATCTAGTGTTTTACCGTGAAGGGCATGTTATATCTTGTCTCTAAGTCGCACTATGGTCCAGGGGAATGCTATGTCATATTAGAACATGTGTCGATGATGTGGCAATATAAATATTTTAGAATACTGTCAGTTTTAGTTTCAGAAATCCATCATTTGAGAAAAAAGGCCAGTCACGACAAATATATATGGAATATAACAACAGAGGTTAGCTGTATTTGTTTAAGTGTAAAGATGCACATAGAAACATGCATGAGCTCATCTGAGAATAAACTGAATGCAATGAAGATTTGTGACTCCTGCTGGAAAATGCGAATAGTGGCAGGGTCTTCAAGCAGTACATTTGTCTGAGAGTCAGTTAATATTAGGAAAGGCACCGTTTTTTTTTCAATGGCGCTAATTATCAAGAAGGAAATGGAGTACCCCAGTACCTGGTTTACGGGCACTGGAAGCTCCAGTATCAGTCAGACTTTCATGTAAGTATATGTGTGTTTAATGACTTGTGCATGTTTCATCTTTACCAGGGGCAGAGGGGAAACTCAATAAATAGCCTTCTCTCACACTTCCAGGCCTGCAGAACTGAGCATGTCCCCTGGTTTTGTGCATATGTCTGTAGGCTTTGAGTTTTTCCTATGGGGGCTTCAATTTCCTCCCAGAGTACAAATACGTGCAGATCAGTTGCATTGGGGAGTCCATACTGTGATGCTGAGTGGGTGTAGGAGGAGATTGAGAGATGAAACTCCGGATGATTTACTCCCTCGGCTAACTAACCAGAACAGGATCGTACCAATACCAAAATGATAAGTTTATAAATGTTTTTCACTACCCTGATTCATTCAGTTATTTCTGTTTGTTAATTCCATCCCCCAAGCAAATACATAAATAAACAAACAAATATTCAGGGGGAATGTGTCATAGGTGATAGAATCAGTGGATGAATCTAAAGAAAAAAAGTAATGATTTCTTTCTCTCCAAAACACAATGCACAAAACTCTTAAGTTAGGTAAGACATTGAAATTTTATGACAGTAGCATGATGCAGAGGAACAACAGAAGGAAAAATCTAACTAAACCTGAGTCAACTAGGACTAATTACACTAAATTAAGTGGAACACACAAAATACCTAAAACAACTTAATAAACAAGCAAGAAATATTACATTTGATTAACTATACTGATGCCTGAGGGAAGTTCTTGTGCATAATGCAGCAAGTATATACAGCTGCAGAGACACTACACATAGTGCAAATAAATTAAAAAGTATACAGTACACACACTGATTCCTGAAAAATCTAAATACCATGGAATACTAATGAAATACTGATGATGATGATAATAATAGAAATAATAATGAATTAGTTTAGGGTATTATGCAATTGACATGTACAATTAAAAAAGAAATTGCACCAGACATTTCCTGTGGCAAAGAAGGGTTGCTTTGTGCCACATTACTCAAGTCAATTCACTTTATTTTGTATAGTACATTTTCATAGCCTTACATTGTCTCAAAGCACTTTACTTTGTCCCTGCCCAATTGTCCCAGTGAGCAAGATCTAGCCTGAAAAATTAGAAAGCGACATTGGCAAGGATAAACTCAGTCATAGTAAGAAACCTTTGGAGGAACCAGAGTGAAAGGGGGAGCCCATCCTCCACAGGTCAGAAGTCACGTTAACAAAGTCCTGATTTATATGGTTTATATGGTTCAATTAGTTAAGTCCGGATGTAAATACAGAATAACTGGCAGCAGGGCACACAGGAAAGACGTAAACAGGCAGGAGGGCAGGCAGGAGGGTGGCACAGGCAGGACGTAATGGGCAGGAGGGCGGGCAGGCAGGGCAGCACAGGCAGCCAGAACTGTTTTGCCACTGCAGTTTGTTTTACAATTTCATCTGCATTTGTTCCCCCAAGGTATAACAGCAGCTAATTTATGAACATGCTGCTTTTCAGAAAAGAAGTTTAATTTCCAGGAGCATGACCAGTGCATACATTTAGTGTTGATGGTTCTTTGTAAAATGGATGTTCTGTACTTTTATTGATCTGTCCATCCATCCATCCATCCATCCATCCATCCATCCATCCATCCATTCATCCATTTTCTAACTACTTCTGATGAAGTTCCGGGTTATGAGGTATCCTGAAGCCCAGGCAATATGGGACAAACACACACATGCACACACATAGGGTATACCTATCCTTATGGGGCCCGCTCATTGACTTCTATTGGATAAATGCTAACGCTACTATGACAATCTTAACCCCCACCCTGCCCTAACCATAACCATAAGTAACCAAGCAAAATAAAAGAGGTTTTGCATTTTTAGTTTTTCCACAGCAGTCACAGATTTTTATAAAATAGAGTTTTCCTGGTTTTCAGTTTCGTGGTCCCCATAAGGGAAAAAAAAAACAGGTATTTATCACGCTATGGGGTAGGATAGGTATACCCGCTCGCACACACACACACAGACATGCACACAAATGGATAGATCACCACAGTTACTATGGATGTCGATCCTGCAATAATGAGACAGAACTATCATACTTAACAGGATCATATCCCTAGTTCTACATATGCATAATTATATTTAAAAAAGATCCCACGCACCCAGCACATGAGATGTTTGAACTTCTGCCCTCTGGTAAACGTTACCGCAGTATGCATTGCAGAACAACCAGATTTAATAAGAGCTTCTAACCCCAAAGCCATCAGAATACTAAATGCTAATGAACATACGTTTATGTGAAACCCTACTCTCTCTTACTCTCTGTGCACTTTATTACCACAACTGGTATTAAGTTTACTTTTTATTTATATAGTATAGTGCAATAATATAATCACGATTTGTGTGTGAGTGTGCCCTGTGATGGGCTGCCCCCCATCCTGGATTGTTCCCTGCCTCGTGCCCATTCCACATTCCGGGATAGGTTCCGGACCACCCGCGACCCAGTAGGATAAGCAGTTTGGAAAATGGATGGATGGATATAACTAACATAAGACAGACATTACACCTAACAAACAATAAACACGAAATAAAGGAGTGGATACAAAAAAAATGTAATGCAATGACCAGATTTAACACCTGGATTATGTCCCCCCTTAGTCTCCTTTGCTCGAGGCTAAACAGATTCAGCTCAGCTAACCTCTCCTCATTAAACATTCCTCTAAGACCAGGAATCATTCTCCCAGCCAAGCAAGCCTGAGTCCGGCTTCCACTCCCCCGATCCCCAGCAATGTTAACTTGGAAGGGCGTATTCTGTATGCACAACTGAGACAACCCAGGTGGAGCTCAGCTTATCGGCTGGCAAAATTGCCTTCAGGTATCACCCACCCTAGTGAGAGTCCAAGCTAGGGCCGTTCTCAGAACTCACCCTAAACGAAGTCCTGCTCAAAAGTTGTAATGACCGCCTGAGGTACCTGTCAGCCTTGCCCGTAATGAGTCAGTGGGTGTAGCCGGGCTGACACGCTTTTGGGCATCCAATTGCTGAGAACTCCCCTTCGGTTCTGACAAACTGTACGATCACAAGCAGTGACAGCAGAGCCACAGACAAGCTCAACCAACAGAGAGCGAATGGTAAGCACCCAGCACCCGAAGGGCTCAACTGATCACATCCAAACGACTTCCTGATGGGATTGTGTACGTAACTGGTTTACTGTTGTTAATAGTGGTTGAACTTCTATGCAAGTCCCCTTGTTGGGGGAGAGGGAATGAATGAAAGCATAAGGTGAAATAAAACCTAAAATAAATCAAAAAGGTTAAACGGGAATCAAACCAAATGAATTGTGTTTCTTATTCAATTGTAAACATCAATTAGTTATGCAACAATAACCTAATTGGATGTTAATGTATTGTGATCAAACTGATTTAGTCCGTGAAGTTGATTCCTGCTTTCAGGCAAGAACCTGTGTGTCCAATTATGCGTGTTGTATCACCGCAGTTGACCACCAGAGACCCAACTCAGATGTTGTTAACCTACTATGGCGGACCACTAGAGGTGCAATTTCAATGGAGTGGCACTGCTATGGCTTGCCACTAGAAGCGCAATTTCAAAATTGAGTGGTAGTTCTATGCCTGACCACTAGAAGCGCAATTTCGAAATGGAGTGGTAGTTCTATGCCTGACCACCGGGGGCGCAATATCGAAATGGAGTTGTAGTTCTATGCCTGACCAATGGAGGCGCGATTTTGAAATGGAGTGGTAGTTCTATGCCTGACCACTGGAGGCGCAATTTCGAACTGGAGTGGTAGTTCTATGCCTGACCACCGGGGGCGCAATATCGAAATGGAGTGGTACTTCTATGCCTGACCACCGGGGGCGCAATATCGAAATGGAGTGGTAGTTCTATGCCTGACCACCGGGAGCGCAATTTCGAAATGGAGTGGTAGTTCTATGCCTGACCACTAGAGGCACGATTACGAAATGGAATAGTAGTTCTATGCCTGACCACTAGAGGCGCGATTTCGAAATGGAGTAGTAGTTCTATGGCTTGTCACTAGAAGCGCAATTTCAAAATTGAGTGGTAGTTCTATGCCTGACCACTAGAAGCGCAATTTCGAAATGGAGTGGTAGTTCTATGCCTGACCACCGGGGGCGCAATATCGAAATGGAGTGGTAGTTCTATGCCTGACCACTAGAGGCGCGATTTCGAAATGGAGTAGTACTTCTATGGCTTGCCACTAGAAGCGCAATTTCAAAATTGAGTGGTAGTTCTATGCCTGACCACTAGAAGCCCAATTTCGAAATGGAGTGGTAGTTCTATGCCTGACCACTAGAGGCGCGATTTCGAAATGGAGTGGTAGTTATATGCCTGACCACTAGAGGCGCAATTTCGAACTGGAGTGGTAGTTCTATGCCTGACCACCGGGGGCGCAATATCGAAATGGAGTGGTAGTTCTATGCCTGACCACCGGGGGCGCAAAATCAAAATGGAGTGGTAGTTCTATGCCTGGCCACTAGAGGCGCAATATCGAAATTGAGTGGTAGTTCTATGCCTGGCCACTAGAGGCGCAATTTCGAAATGGAGTGGTAGTTCTATGCCTGACCACTAGAGGTAACCAAAGATATAGCTAGGCGGTTGCCGACGCTAGATGAGTGACACACACATTTAATGCATGCGCATGCTGCTTGTGGCCTTCTTCTGTGCCTTGCACAGTATAAAACCCCTTAAAACAATTACTGAAGCGAGACGGCGCACGCGTTACGGCGACAGATTTAAATTGTGAGTGCACTATATCTCGTCGCAAATGGTGCTTAACCACGGTGGGTCTCAAGCACAGGAGACTCCCAATTTCTAAATGACACACACTTGGCTCACAGCGCAAAGTTGTGTTAAACTTGCTTTGTCTAAAGCAGGCACACACATACGAGTATGATCCTGATAGGTAACTAAGCTATCGGTCTTATGTCCAAGCGCAACATAATTTAGGTTAGAACCTCATAACAAGTATTCCCGTTCGCTAATAGAGAGATCTCTCCCAGGATATATAGAAACGGAGACACTCGTCCGAATTGAACCTGGAAACAAAGCGCTACATCTGAGAATCTCGTCAGACATAGGGTTAAAGTTTACTGCAGTTTAATACGAAAGAACTACAATGAAATCACCGAAAATAAAACAAAATAATATAACTACTAATAATAGAAATAAAAATAACTATAATAAGCCCATATGATCCCGCTTAAATGCCTTCAGATTGCCATGAGTGCGACTTTTGCAACCAGTTCACAGTAGCGCTTCTTCACTGCACGTTCGGTCATAAAAAGTTTAAATTGTGTGCTCAGAATAAGTTTAAACCTTGTGCCTTGTGATTATTAACCAATTTTTATGCTGAATGGTCGGCTCAAACTCAATTGCGAAACACCGTGAGTCTGTTAATGTGTGACTTAAATGGAACTCATTAATAACCAGTATCACGTAATAACCTGGGTTAGAATAGAAGGCTTGTCCAACGAGCTGCGTCACCAGGTAATGTAAACGATCGGTAGCGAAGCTCCCCTCACGGCCAATGAGAGAGAGTCTCGCGATATTTCAGGCGAATTTGAGGTTTCAGAGCGTAGATCGCACAGGCAGGGATTCTTGTGAGCACTCAATGAACGGAGGCTGAAGTTGTGTAAAAGACATGCATTTATTCCTATAACTAACATAAGACAGACATTACACCTAACAAACAATAAACACGAAATAACGGAGTGGACACAAACAATGTAATCATGAAAATGCAATGACCAGATTTAAAATGAGTAACCTTAAAAGGGAAAATACTGTTCTGCAAAGCAAGCAATTTGTGGAAATACTGTCCTAAAGTAATATAGCAGGTGAATAGGAGTTTAGGTTGTTATAAATGAAAGGAAGTTTGTTTACTTGGTTGCAGAGTGGGGGGGGGGGGTCTTGGCAGTTGGTTGCGGAGGCTGATGAGCTGATGGGTGATGGCACTCAGGGAGGCGCGGTGTTTGCAGCGGTTGTTGGAGTGGAGCCCCTCTGATTCCCTCTCCTGGTGAAGCTTGGGCTTGGTTGCAGTTCTCTGTCCAGCTGGGTCTTCACTGATAGGCTTCAGGAGGGCTTCTTGTGGGCTTCTCTTCTCTTGGGCTGATGTTCTCTGCCTCTCTTCGTGCTGATGGTCTTTTGTTTTCTCCTCCCTTCTGTTTCTCCTCTCCTGGCTTTGTTCTGAGGTGCCAGGTTTTATAGTGTAAAGTTCGTGAATAGGAGTGACCAGGAATTCGACTCCTGGACCAATGGCTGACCATCCATTTGGCGGGCTTTCGGAAGGGGGTCTGTATCAGTCCTTTTGAGATTTATGACCAGAGTGATTTCCCTTGTATTGATGATTTTCGTTAGGCTGGTGTAACTTTTGATATATTCACTTTCGTGGTAACCACTGACCAGATTTGGAAACTGGAGTGATTTTCCATCGGTTTGATACCAAACATGCCATAGCAGCCTAGCGGTTCACACCTCATACCATCTGTAATGATTAATTAATGATTACTTATATTATGTCGTTATGTTATATTACTCACACCTTATTTTATGCCTCACAATCTATATAATTGTAAATATACTGTGTAGCTGCTGGCGCGTTCCAAACTAAATCTCATTGTACTTACAATGTCAATAAAAACATCCATCCATCCATCTAGGCAGGCCAGTGTCGCCTCCATCCTTCCTGAAGTCAGTGATTCCTTTGTCTTTGTGCTGTTTAGTGCCAAATTGTTTGCTGAACTCCAACCTATCAGTTTCTGGACCTCATCTCTGTAAGCTGACTCATAAGAACCAAAGAGATTTACAAATGAGAGGAGGCCATTCGGCCCATCAAGCTCCTTTGAGGAGAACTTAGCTAATAGCTCAAAAATCTTATCTAGCTCTGATTTAAAAGAACCCAGGGTTTTAGCTTGTGTTACAATAACAGGAAGACTATTCCATACTCTAACTACACGCTGTGTACAGAAATGCTTCATCAAATTCGTTTTAAAATGTTCTCCAGCTAATTTCCACTTATGGCCACGAGTTCTGGTATTTAAACTAACATTGAAATAGCCATTTGGCTGAACAGCATCCAGACCTGTTAGAATCTTAAACACCTGGATTATGTCCCCCCTTAGTCTCCTTTGCTCGAGGCTAAACAGATTCAGCTCAGCTAACCTCTCCTCATTAGACATTCCTCTAAGACCAGGAATCATTCTCGTTGCCCTACGTTGCACCTTTTCCAAGGCAGCAATGTCCTTCTTAAGGTATGGTAACCAAACCCGCACACAATATTCTAGGTGGGGTCTTACCAAGGAATTATATTATCGTAGCATCACTTGCCTTGTCTTAAACTCCACACACCTAGAGATGCAATGTGCCTTCTCGCGTGGTGTTCCTGCAGAGGGAGTCTGTGAGTGCTGGAGATTGGGGGAGGGGGCAGTGTGGCTATGTCTGCTCTGTGTTCCTCCAGACGAGCAAAGAAGCTGTTTAGCTCCTTTGCTAAAAGGGCGTTGCTGTTAACAGTGACGGTGTTGTTGCCTTTGAAGTTTGTAATGTGTTGTATTCCCTGCCACACCCACTGTGGGTTGTTGTATGTGAAGTAGACCTCTATTTTCTGTTTCTCTGCCTGCCTGGCAACCTTGATGCCCCTATTCAGGTTAGCTCTGGCTGCACTCTGTGTTCTTGACTGCGCTGTCTTGTCCTGTAGTATTGTATTGTTGCTCTTGTGTTTATCTTGCACTTTCTCCCTCTGTTTGTGCTCCTTTCACTCTGTATAGTTCTATCTTGCCCGCACTTGTGTCATCTTGTGTTGTTTCTGTTTTTCTTCTTTGTCTTGCACCGTGGTCCAGGAGGAACAATGTTTCCTTTCACTGTGTACTGTGTATATTGCTGAAATAACAATAAACCCACTTGACCACCTGCCTCGATTCATCCTGAAGAGTTTTCCAATGTTGTTCAAAGGTCTGTTTGTTTCGGGTGAAGGACACGCCCCTGGACGTGCTGGATAAGGGGACCACAGATCAGTGTCCTCAGTCCTGCTTCTCCCTTCAAAGCTGAGAGGAAGATGACCCGCCTGCTGGTTCTGGTTTTGGCTTATGGAGCTCTGCTTATCTCCACAGAGGCCCAGCAAGATTACCACAGTCTCCCTGCACTCTACAAGACGGCCATTAAACTCGCAGTCGAAAATGCTCATCAAGGAACCCGTCAGCACATGAATTTCTATAACATCCAGGGCCGTCCGAAGGTAACTGCTGAGAAAGTGTTTACAAAAGTGTGAAACTTTCATCATCTGCAAGCTGAACTAATGAGAATCACATTGATTTTGATGTTTTAATTTCAATGCATATGATGCTTAATGTCTCTTCACAATGAAAGTGATGGTTGTATATCTCAGCCCTGGTCAATTTTACCTTCTCACAGTTTCTCTCTGAATCTGCTGCAGTCAAGTCTGTGACAGTTTGCCATTTTTTGGGTGATTATTGTTTGTTATATTGCCTTTAAAACAGTTGTAGGCAATTTTGTATATAACGTGTTTATGTGATTTAGATCAGCAGTGAATACATTGACATTGAGATTCTCTTGAGAGCAACAAAATGTCCAAAGTCAACTGCAACAGACCATCGGGCTGACTGTATTTTCATGGACAAGAGGGTAAGTAAAGAGTCACTGTGACTGTGAGCATTGGACATATCAGTTAGCAAATTAATTTAGGTTCATGTTAACTTTTTTGATGCCCTGCGGAGGAAAGTTAGCCAACAATAAAGTAACAAATAGATAGGTGGCCTCAAACAGCCAGTTCCATCACCTTATTCTCAAATTTTAGTAGGTTTACAGGCTTAAAGGCTGGATTACCAGGCAGTTGAAATCAGCCTTAAATGGCAGTGTGGTGTTTTGTGGTGAAAGGGCAATTAAATCTGGTCAGAGCAGGGTAGATGCGCAGTGTGAATTACCCTTTAAATTTACCTCTTTAAATAGTGAACTACAGGACCACTTAGCTTGATCGGAGGACAGTATTTTAATACAGAGCAGTGTTCAGTTAAACGGGATTTGTTGTTCATACTTTTAGATGAACTTGCTTTGTATAATATAGCCTTAAGGTGACCCTGCTTTGGAAGCTCTTTCCTCTAAAATTGTTCTGTGTCATTAAACCCTGCAGTCCAGCAGCTCTGCCTTAAATCTTTAGATATATCTTTACTACACCTTCTCTCACTGTATTTATTGCCCACCACTCTTTAAATACTGTTTTTGTGTGTCTGTGTGTTTTTGCAGCCATTCATTAACTGTAGAGTTTGCAGCAGACGGTCTGGTAATAATCTTACACATCCATCAATTGACTGTGTACCAAACAAGAAAGTGGATGAAGTAAGTGTAGAGAGTCTTAGCATTATGGAAATGTAACAGGTGTGTGAATTGTGTCTAAACATGTGGTTAAACTTTGATTGTGTTTGTACATGCAAAAATTTGATCAGAGTACTGTTTATTAATGACAAGGTTACTTTTAATCTGAACAACAGTGGCAGCACCAGGGAAAAGCTTGGGGGGGGGGCTCTAGCTCCTCCTCCAATGACCATAGTACCCCCACAGCACCCCCAAAATATTGGTTTCATTTTTTCTTTAACTATCTGTAAAATCTGTATATTGTGTAAGACATTTTTGCGGTTTTTATAGCATACTTGTAGTGTATTTTTTCTTCAAAGTACACATAGAGGCTCTGTGAGCTAGACGTTAGAATTTCATATTTTATCATATTTTATCCATGCTGTAGCTTATCGTGCTGTGTGCTTCTATACAGCATCTACATAAGCTGAAAAGCTAAAGCACCCGCTCTAAATAATCTCACTCCCCTATAGCACCTGTAGCATTAAGTCACTGGCGCTGCCACTGCTGAATAAACGACTCCAATCTGACTAAACCGCTTAACTTTTCCTCCCCATGTTACATTTCAGGACAAACGACGTAATATGTGTCCTTCTGATAAACCTCCTCTCAGATCTAAAACTGCCTTGGCTTCCAAGGACACTAAAGAAGCTGAAGGAGACTGTCTGGGCTGTTTCTGATGGCTGATGGTCCTGCAATGTGGACCAGAGGAGGAAACTGGAAGGGAAAATGCTTTGCTTTATATCATGCCCACCCAAAGCCCCCAGTGAGTAAGCCATAGGCGCCGATAGCATGGAAAAACTCCCAAGAAGGAAGAAACCTTGGGAGGGACCAAACTCAAAAACTCAAAGGGGGAGCCCATCCTCCTGGGGCCGGCAAAGTGTAGGTGCAGGATCACAAAAAACTTAACGAGAGAATTCGACTGTCCCTCACAAAAACTGTAAAGTTTTAGTGGCTAAATTGCTTTTTCTATGCCTTTTCAAACAGGAGGAGATTTGTTTGGCTATATGTAGAAATTTTCTATACAATTTAGACAGCACAGAATCATTAACCTACTTTAATGAATTTATTTATACAACCACATATTTCACACATTTTGACATCAGTCATGCAGTGAAGATACAGTCTCTTTATTTCTTGACGCCAACCCTCCCCATTAATCCGGGCTTGGGACCGACACCTAGTTGAGCTGGCTTGCTCCCTTAAGTGGCTGGGTTAGGCTAAACTATGTACATATTTATAAAGACTACAATAAATTTATAAAGACCTCCCTAAATATGTAGTCTAACAAAACGCAGTTTAAAGAAGGTAGCCTACCTGGTAAACAAAGAAATTAAAAGGCCCACAGCATATAATCGGGCTATATTCCAAGCAGTTTTTAAGAACGTAACCTACATGGCGAAATTGAATTACTTTCTGGACCAACAAACGCAACCAGGCATGAACATTATGCACCTTCCTAGTCTTGATGTAAGTCGTCCTACAGATGAGGACGTTAGGCAGCCTTTAGATCCGACCCATCATGCACTGCAGTTTTTTGCAAATTCCTCAGACGGAAAACCATTAAATACCTCTTCTATTACCTTATATTACCTTATATTCATGTAATAAATATACAAATATCAATTAGTTGGAAATCAGCCAGACAGACGTAATTACTACAAATGGTTTCCACTGTATTTGTGACTCTGAGTGCCGCAGGCTTGGATGCAGTGCCGCACCATTTTGTAAGGCATGCACTGGCCAATCATGTAGCACTTCTCTCAGAAATATTAATGAGACATCACCTACCACCCTGCAAAAAAGAAATTTGCCGCTTGTCCCCCTGCACATGAGCCAACTTGGCTGCGTCAACCAGCGGAGCTCCGGAGCCTCTGGAGAAACACGCGGCAAAAAAGGCTCGCATGCGGTCTTCCAAAGTTTGGGAATACTTCAGTCATGACACCTTTTCTGCGCCTCTACTGTAGCTGGCGTTAATGATGCTGTTTCAGCCATTTTATATTTTCTGTTTACTTATTCTGTCATGTAAGACTGAGACAAATTATCGTTTACGACAATTCTTACACACTGTAGCCTGACTTGCTGACTTAAGTAAGTTTAACTATAAGCTACCTTTGCTAGTGTTTGTGAATAACATGTTTCTCTAGTTATGAAATTATTCCATGTTTTAGCATCTGTTTCAACATTAAAGTCAAATTGGTATACTGAAATATATAAAAACTATTGAACTATTAACTTAAGTCTAACATAGAAAATCCTACTGAATCTCTTAAGATTTTCCTTTTTTGTTAATGCACTAATTTTTAAGAAGTGTCTTAATAAATTGAATTTCAGATTTGTGTGTGGGTGGGAGTGGGTGAATTGTATTAAATTCATACATTCATTCTTTTGGCTCAGACATTACTGACCTAAAACAAATTGAGGCATTGGGTAAGTGCTTAAATTAGCTACTAAATGGCAAAAAATATTCTAAATATCACATTTTCCATTCTTCGGTATAATTTTAACGAATCACCTATGCTGCCAAACATTAACGCATAGATTGTCACAACACTCTATGTTTTAGTTCTTCTTTATGTGTATAGGACGGTGTGATGGTTCTGGTGGTGGGTGTGGCCGACGCTGCTCGCGATGTTTGGCTATGCTGCAGTCCCAGGGACCAAGTTGGAACACATTTCCACCTTCAAGCTTAGGTGGAAAAACGGCACCGAGACCCAGCAGCAGGACAACTTCACTTGTCCAGACAACCAGCCCTGCTTCATCATTGAAGTAAGCCCTGTGAACAGGAGCGAGATGTACTTCTGCAGTGGATGTTATAGCGGAAAGAACATCCCCATCCTCACGTCTGCCGGAGTGCCCCCTCAAGTGGGTGTGTGACTTAACTCGATGGATGAATTGGACAGAATGTACTGTTACTAGAGGTCGACCGATATGGGTTTTTCAATAGCCGATGCCGATATTTAGGAGTCAGGGTCAGGCGATGGCCGATATATGCTGCTGATTTTTTTTGGCCGATAATTGGACGTTTTCCCCTCTATTTGCATGGTAAAATATCACACTAATAATAACAAACGATACACAAAATTTCTCAATTTAGCATTTATTGAATACTCAACTTGGAAACAATAACACATTTATAAACAATAAAAATAGCAGCATCAGAATCTCTGTTAGTGCACAATATAGCAGCAAACTCCTCATGTTTGACGGAAGGAAATTTGTAAACAATACAAAAAGGAATAAGCATGTTATCTTCAGTTGTAATCCCACTTCCAGTCCCTGAGTCTTACTCACCACACTCATACTTCACAGCAATCAGACAGCAGTTAATTAACCAGAAGAGAAAAATGCAAAAACACAACAGAACTTGTAAATAATAACAAACTAATAGACAATAAAAATAGCAGCATCAGAATCTCTATTAGTGCCAAATATAGCAGCAAACTCCTCATGTCTGACGGAAGGAAAATTTGTAAATACACAAAGGAATGAGCACATCTTCAGTTTTAATCCCATTTCCAGTCCCTGAGTCTTCCTCATCCCACAAGCAGGCAAGGCATGTCACCCCGGTTGTGTGACACTTATTTTATATAATAAAATAAGTGCCCCCTGCGGCCCCAGAGCCCGAGCAGCCGTCTCCGCTGCCTGCAGCTACCGCGCCCACGTCCGAGGCGCTTTCCCTGCCTGCAGCTCCCGGGCAGGCGCCCCCTCTGCAGCCTGCAGCTCCAGTCCCTGGCCCCACTCCAGTCCCTTCTCCCCCTGTGACTCTGGTACCCTCACCCCGACGAGCCCGACCCCGGCCACGGGTCCTTATGTCTGTGTCCCATAAGGGGAGAGGACACAGACGCACGGCTGGGGTCCCACCCGCCCAGCCCCCTGGCTCGCCCTCCCTCGCCGGCGCTAGGGCTTGGTCGGCGCCTGCGGGTCCTGGCCCTCCGGGTCGGCTGTCGTCTGCGGGTCCCCCTCCGCGGCCTCGTCGCCCTGCCTCGGTCCCTCCTCCGGCGTCTTATCGGTTGCCTGCGGGCCCCCCGACGGCGGCTCCTCATTCGCCTGCTGGTCCTCCCGCTCTGGCGTGTCGGAGGACGTCGCCGTCTGCTGCGGCTCCCCCTCTCTCCTTGCCCTCGCCAGGGTCCCTTCCAGCTCCTTCGTCCCCATCCCTGGTCTCCCCTCCGACTCCCTCCTTCGTCCCTGCGTCTGTCCCTCACCCCATCTCCTCGGCCCCTCCGGCTCCGGCCTCCCGGCCGCCTGCAGCCCTTCCGGCTGCCTCCCGTCGCCCGCTGGGTCTCCCTCGGGCTCCTCTTGGTTCCCCCTCCTTCTCTCCCTGGCCTCCCGTCTTTGTCCCTCCTGCCTCTGCTCCCCCTCGCTTTGTTCCTCCTGTCTCTGTCCCTCCTCTCTTTGTCCCTCGTCCCTCTGGCTTCTGCTCCTCTTTCCCCGATGTTCCCTTCGTTCACTCCCGGTCCTTTTGTCCTGCCTGTTCCCTCCGTGTCCCCCTTTCTGATCTGTTTCTCTGCCTTTCCTGTCTTATGTCAAGTCTTGTCCTGGCTCCTTCCCCTGTGCCAGTTCTGTCTGTCCGTTCTGTTCCCTGTCCCTCATTAATGAGGTTTTATATAGATATACATATATGCCCGGCTTGTCCGCTCCTCGTGTGTGCCACGCCCCCTGATTACCCACGTGTGCTTCCCTGATCGTCTCCTGCTTTGCCCGATTACTTTGATTAGTCATGACCTATTTTAAGTCCTGGTCTTACCTGTTTGCCCTGTCCGTCATTGTAGTTTGTCAATGCCTGCGTTCCGTCCTGCTCTACCCGCTCCGTTTCCCCGATTAAAGACCCGTTTTCACAAACACAAAAAATTGGTTCAGATAGGCGACGGACAATCTGATTGGCTCAGATAGGCGACGGACAATCTGATTGGCTCAGATAGGCGACGGACAATCTGATTGGCTCAGATAGGCGACGGACAATCTGATTGGCTCAGATAGGCGACGGACAATCTGATTGGCTCAGATAGGCGACGGACAATCTGATTGGCTCAGATAGGCGACGGACAATCTGATTGGCTCAGATAGGCGACGGACAATCTGATTGGCTCAGATAGGCGACGGACAATCTGATTGGCTCAGATAGGCGACGGACAATCTGATTGGCTCAGATAGGCGACGGACAATCTGATTGGCTCAGATAGGCGACGGACAATCTGATTGGCTCAGATAGGCGACGGACAATCTGATTGGCTCAGATAGGCGACGGACAATCTGATTGGCTCAGATAGGCGACGGACAATCTGATTGGCTCAGATAGGCGACGGACAATCTGATTGGCTCAGATAGGCGACGGACAATCTGATTGGCTCAGATAGGCGACGGACAATCTGATTGGCTCAGATAGGCGACGGACAATCTGATTGGCTCAGATAGGCGACGGACAATCTGATTGGCTCAGATAGGCGACGGACAATCTGATTGGCTCAGATAGGCGACGGACAATCTGATTGGCTCAGATAGGCGACGGACAATCTGATTGGCTCAGATAGGCGACGGACAATCTGATTGGCTCAGATAGGCGACGGACAATCTGATTGGCTCAGATAGGCGACGGACAATCTGATTGGCTCAGATAGGCGACGGACAATCTGATTGGCTCAGATAGGCGACGGACAATCTGATTGGCTCAGATAGGCGACGGACAATCTGATTGGCTCAGATAGGCGACGGACAATCTGATTGGCTCAGATAGGCGACGGACAATCTGATTGGCTCAGATAGGCGACGGACGATCTGATTGGCTCAGATAGGCGACGGACGATCTGATTGGTTCAGATAGGCGACGGACGATCTGATTGGTTCAGATAGGCGACGGACGATCTGATTGGTTCAGATAGGCGACGGACGATCTGATTGGTTCAGATAGGCGACGGACGATCTGATTGGCTCAGATAGGCGACGGACGATCTGATTGGCTCAGATAGGCGACGGACGATCTGATTGGCTCAGATAGGCGACGGACGATCTGATTGGCTCAGATAGGCGACGGACGATCTGATTGGCTCAGATAGGCGACGGACGATCTGATTGGCTCAGATAGGCGACGGACGATCTGATTGGCTCAGATAGGCGACGGACGATCTGATTGGCTCAGATAGGCGACGGACGATCTGATTGGCTCAGATAGGCGACGGACGATCTGATTGGCTCAGATAGGCGACGGACGATCTGATTGGCTCAGATAGGCGACGGACGATCTGATTGGCTCAGATAGGCGACGGACGATCTGATTGGCTCAGATAGGCGACGGACGATCTGATTGGCTCAGATAGGCGACGGACGATCTGATTGGCTCAGATAGGCGACGGACGATCTGATTGGCTCAGATAGGCGACGGACGATCTGATTGGTTCAGATAGGCGACGGACGATCTGATTGGTTCAGATAGGCGACGGACAATCTGATTGGTTCAGATAGGCGACGGACAATCTGATTGGTTCAGATAGGCGACGGACAATCTGATTGGCTCAGATAGGCGACGGACAATCTGATTGGCTCAGATAGGCGACGGACAATCTGATTGGCTCAGATAGGCGACGGACAATCTGATTGGCTCAGATAGGCGACGGACAATCTGATTGGCTCAGATAGGCGACGGACAATCTGATTGGCTCAGATAGGCGACGGACAATCTGATTGGCTCAGATAGGCGACGGACAATCTGATTGGCTCAGATAGGCGACGGACAATCTGATTGGCTCAGATAGGCGACGGACAATCTGATTGGCTCAGATAGGCGACGGACAATCTGATTGGCTCAGATAGGCGACGGACAATCTGATTGGCTCAGATAGGCGACGGACAATCTGATTGGCTCAGATAGGCGACGGACAATCTGATTGGCTCAGATAGGCGACGGACAATCTGATTGGCTCAGATAGGCGACGGACAATCTGATTGGCTCAGATAGGCGACGGACAATCTGATTGGTTCAGATAGGCGACGGACAATCTGATTGGTTCAGATAGGCGACGGACAATCTGATTGGCTCAGATAGGCGACGGACAATCTGATTGGTTCAGATAGGCGACGGACAATCTGATTGGTTCAGATAGGCGACGGACAATCTGATTGGCTCAGATAGGCGACGGACAATCTGATTGGCTCAGATAGGCGACGGACAATCTGATTGGCTCAGATAGGCGACGGACGATCTGATTGGCTCAGATAGGCGACGGACGATCTGATTGGCTCAGATAGGCGACGGACGATCTGATTGGCTCAGATAGGCGACGGACAATCTGATTGGCTCAGATAGGCGACGGACAATCTGATTGGCTCAGATAGGCGACGGACAATCTGATTGGCTCAGATAGGCGACGGACAATCTGATTGGCTCAGATAGGCGACGGACAATCTGATTGGCTCAGATAGGCGACGGACAATCTGATTGGCTCAGATAGGCGACGGACAATCTGATTGGCTCAGATAGGCGACGGACAATCTGATTGGCTCAGATAGGCGACGGACAATCTGATTGGCTCAGATAGGCGACGGACAATCTGATTGGCTCAGATAGGCGACGGACAATCTGATTGGCTCAGATAGGCGACGGACAATCTGATTGGTTCAGATAGGCGACGGACAATCTGATTGGTTCAGATAGGCGACGGACAATCTGATTGGTTCAGATAGGCGACGGACAATCTGATTGGCTCAGATAGGCGACGGACAATCTGATTGGCTCAGATAGGCGACGGACAATCTGATTGGTTCAGATAGGCGACGGACAATCTGATTGGTTCAGATAGGCGACGGACAATCTGATTGGTTCAGATAGGCGACGGACAATCTGATTGGCTCAGATAGGCGACGGACAATCTGATTGGCTCAGATAGGCGACGGACAATCTGATTGGCTCAGATAGGCGACGGACAATCTGATTGGCTCAGATAGGCGACGGACAATCTGATTGGCTCAGATAGGCGACGGACGATCTGATTGGCTCAGATAGGCGACGGACGATCTGATTGGCTCAGATAGGCGACGGACGATCTGATTGGCTCAGATAGGCGACGGACGATCTGATTGGCT
This sequence comes from Brienomyrus brachyistius, assembly GCF_023856365.1. Taxonomy (NCBI): domain Eukaryota; kingdom Metazoa; phylum Chordata; class Actinopteri; order Osteoglossiformes; family Mormyridae; genus Brienomyrus; species Brienomyrus brachyistius. Next base: position 29,207 of record NW_026042892.1, on the reverse strand, counting down.
CAGATAGGCGACGGACGATCTGATTGGCTCAGATAGGCGACGGACAATCTGATTGGCTCAGATAGGCGACGGACAATCTGATTGGCTCAGATAGGCGACGGACAATCTGATTGGCTCAGATAGGCGACGGACAATCTGATTGGCTCAGATAGGCGACGGACAATCTGATTGGCTCAGATAGGCGACGGACGATCTGATTGGCTCAGATAGGCGACGGACGATCTGATTGGTTCAGATAGGCGACGGACGATCTGATTGGCTCAGATAGGCGACGGACGATCTGATTGGCTCAGATAGGCGACGGACGATCTGATTGGCTCAGATAGGCGACGGACGATCTGATTGGCTCAGATAGGCGACGGACGATCTGATTGGCTCAGATAGGCGACGGACGATCTGATTGGCTCAGATAGGCGACGGACGATCTGATTGGCTCAGATAGGCGACGGACGATCTGATTGGCTCAGATAGGCGACGGACGATCTGATTGGCTCAGATAGGCGACGGACGATCTGATTGGCTCAGATAGGCGACGGACGATCTGATTGGCTCAGATAGGCGACGGACGATCTGATTGGCTCAGATAGGCGACGGACGATCTGATTGGCTCAGATAGGCGACGGACGATCTGATTGGCTCAGATAGGCGACGGACGATCTGATTGGCTCAGATAGGCGACGGACGATCTGATTGGCTCAGATAGGCGACGGACGATCTGATTGGTTCAGATAGGCGACGGACGATCTGATTGGTTCAGATAGGCGACGGACAATCTGATTGGTTCAGATAGGCGACGGACGATCTGATTGGCTCAGATAGGCGACGGACAATCTGATTGGCTCAGATAGGCGACGGACAATCTGATTGGCTCAGATAGGCGACGGACAATCTGATTGGCTCAGATAGGCGACGGACAATCTGATTGGCTCAGATAGGCGACGGACGATCTGATTGGCTCAGATAGGCGACGGACGATCTGATTGGCTCAGATAGGCGACGGACGATCTGATTGGCTCAGATAGGCGACGGACGATCTGATTGGCTCAGATAGGCGACGGACGATCTGATTGGCTCAGATAGGCGACGGACGATCTGATTGGCTCAGATAGGCGACGGACAATCTGATTGGTTGTCCGTCGCCTATCTGAGCCAATCAGATCGTCCGTCGCCTATCTGAGCCAATCAGATTGTCCGTCGCCTATCTGAGCCAATCAGATCGTCCGTCGCCTATCTGAGCCAATCAGATCGTCCGTCGCCTATCTGAGCCAATCAGATCGTCCGTCGCCTATCTGAGCCAATCAGATTGTCCGTCGCCTATCTGAGCCAATCAGATTGTCCGTCGCCTATCTGAGCCAATCAGATTGTCCGTCGCCTATCTGAGCCAATCAGATTGTCCGTCGCCTATCTGAGCCAATCAGATTGTCCGTCGCCTATCTGAGCCAATCAGCTTGTCCGTCGCCTATCTGAGCCAATCAGATTGTCCGTCGCCTATCTGAGCCAATCAGATTGTCCGTCGCCTATCTGAGCCAATCAGATTGTCCGTCGCCTATCTGAGCCAATCAGATTGTCCGTCGCCTATCTGAGCCAATCAGATTGTCCGTCGCCTATCTGAGCCAATCAGATTGTCCGTCGCCTATCTGAGCCAATCAGATTGTCCGTCGCCTATCTGAGCCAATCAGATTGTCCGTCGCCTATCTGAGCCAATCAGATTGTCCGTCGCCTATCTGAGCCAATCAGATTGTCCGTCGCCTATCTGAGCCAATCAGATTGTCCGTCGCCTATCTGAGCCAATCAGATTGTCCGTCGCCTATCTGAGCCAATCAGATTGTCCGTCGCCTATCTGAGCCAATCAGATTGTCCGTCGCCTATCTGAGCCAATCAGATTGTCCGTCGCCTATCTGAGCCAATCAGATTGTCCGTCGCCTATCTGAGCCAATCAGATTGTCCGTCGCCTATCTGAGCCAATCAGATTGTCCGTCGCCTATCTGAGCCAATCAGATTGTCCGTCGCCTATCTGAGCCAATCAGATTGTCCGTCGCCTATCTGAGCCAATCAGATTGTCCGTCGCCTATCTGAGCCAATCAGATTGTCCGTCGCCTATCTGAGCCAATCAGATTGTCCGTCGCCTATCTGAGCCAATCAGATTGTCCGTCGCCTATCTGAGCCAATCAGATTGTCCGTCGCCTATCTGAGCCAATCAGATTGTCCGTCGCCTATCTGAGCCAATCAGATTGTCCGTCGCCTATCTGAGCCAATCAGATTGTCCGTCGCCTATCTGAGCCAATCAGATTGTCCGTCGCCTATCTGAGCCAATCAGATTGTCCGTCGCCTATCTGAGCCAATCAGATTGTCCGTCGCCTATCTGAGCCAATCAGATTGTCCGTCGCCTATCTGAGCCAATCAGATTGTCCGTCGCCTATCTGAGCCAATCAGATTGTCCGTCGCCTATCTGAGCCAATCAGATTGTCCGTCGCCTATCTGAGCCAATCAGATTGTCCGTCGCCTATCTGAGCCAATCAGATTGTCCGTCGCCTATCTGAGCCAATCAGATTGTCCGTCGCCTATCTGAGCCAATCAGATTGTCCGTCGCCTATCTGAGCCAATCAGATTGTCCGTCGCCTATCAGAGCCAATCAGATTGTCCGTCGCCTATCTGAGCCAATCAGATTGTCCGTCGCCTATCTGAGCCAATCAGATTGTCCGTCGCCTATCTGAGCCAATCAGATTGTCCGTCGCCTATCAGAGCCAATCAGATTGTCCGTCGCCTATCTGAGCCAATCAGATTGTCCGTCGCCTATCTGAGCCAATCAGATTGTCCGTCGCCTATCTGAGCCAATCAGATTGTCCGTCGCCTATCTGAGCCAATCAGATTGTCCGTCGCCTATCTGAGCCAATCAGATTGTCCGTCGCCTATCTGAGCCAATCAGATTGTCCGTCGCCTATCTGAGCCAATCAGATTGTCCGTCGCCTATCTGAGCCAATCAGATTGTCCGTCGCCTATCTGAGCCAATCAGATTGTCCGTCGCCTATCTGAACCAATCAGATTGTCCGTCGCCTATCTGAACCAATCAGATTGTCCGTCGCCTATCTGAACCAATCAGATTGTCCGTCGCCTATCTGAACCAATCAGATTGTCCGTCGCCTATCTGAACCAATCAGATCGTCCGTCGCCTATCTGAGCCAATCAGATTGTTTTTCTTACACAAAAAATTATTCCGTTTTCAAAACACTTTTGTGCAAGAAATGCTCCCATGAGCCTGTGTTTAGTGCCTACAGAGGTCTTCTTTTTGCCACTGGTACAGGAGAGTACGGGTCCCACCTTGCCACAGCCAGGCACCTCCACGCTATCGACGGGCCGCGGAATCTCGATGGAGCGCACGTTGCCGTACTTGCAACACTCCTCCCGGATGTCCTCCAGGATCTCCTCGTAGTCCTCGTCGTCCACCAGCTCCTCGGGCATGACCATGTTGAGGAGGCACAGCACCTCCGTGGGCATGCCGGAGCTCTGCAGCCGCTGCAGCCCTGGAACCTGCAGCGTCACCGGCGTCTCGATGATGGCCGTCTGTCCCGGGGGGCGACAAGAGTGTCAGATACCCCCTGATCGTCCAATCGTCTCGAGTAACAGCGAGAAATTTACATGGACCCAAATAAACCCAAGAAATAGGGGCATTAAGCTTCCTGGGAGGCACCCAGGAACCAAGTTGGGTTTAGGACATCAGAAAGGCGGCAGCCGAGGGCAAATACTCACAGCGTTGGCATTCTTAGCCCCCACGCTTGCCCGCTGGACGATGAGCTTCTTGTCTCCGAGCTGCATGCCATTGAGTCCAGCCACGGCCTGCGGGATGCATCCCACACAAGCGTCAGCAATTCCATCCGGAAGCCCCGAGTCACCCCAGACCTTCCAGCTGCTGCCCCACCTCACGCACCTGGTCAGTGGCACTGATGTCCATGTATTCACAGAAAGCATAACCCTTAGACAGTGACGTGGCACTGTCCTTCACAAGGTTGAAGGCCTTAAGAGGTCCGAACGACGTCAAGAGTTCCTTCACCTGGGCAAGAGGAGGAGACGCGGGGGGGGCGATTAGCCCGACAGTCCAGGCACGGCGCCTCGCTAGAAATGCTAATCTTAACTGTGGGAGAAGCAGCATGTTAAACTTTGCAAAACGACATGAGGAAACAGTGAAGACATCAGGAAAATGGCTTTATGACAAGTGGCTCGACATTACGGTGCAACACTAGAGCTCAAAGCCCCCTGTGCCCTTTCTGCATGACTTACTTACTGGGAGCGTACAAAAGTAACTATTTTGATTCTTGTCAATGAATGATAACACAGATTCCCCCCCCCCCATCCTACAGCATATACAACACAACTGAATTCCTAATCAAGTTCTCTGATAATTCCAACTACGAATTTTGAAATATGGACCGAGTTGCATCTGATTTTAAGGGCCACAATAATTAAGCTAGATGGTATATAAAAAAAAAACTAAATAAAAACAGCTAATTATATGTTAAGTGTTCCATGTATACAATGTGGAGGGGGGGGGGCGACTCGGCAGAACACAAACCCAGCCGAATCACTGACTTCCTGTTCTTAAAACCAAGAACCACATTGGTGCAGTTAATTAGAGGGACAAAGCCTACAGGAGATAAACTCACAGGTAAAGCTAAGAGCCGCCACAGGGTCCTGCTAAAGGGGCCACGGCTTGAAGCCAAACAGGACGAAATAGCTCTGCTAACATCATTCCTCACTTATTCTACAGGAATCTACTGTAAAGCCGCATTAACCACTGACTTCAGAAAGGAGTCACCTGGGACACTGGCAGCCACAAGAGGGCGCTACCTCCTACCTTCTCTTAGGGGCAAAAAAAAAAAAAAATCAAATTTATACCCTGTGATCAGCATAATAAGTCTCTCCCCAGCCTTCAACCCCCAAAAAAAGGACCCCATATGCTTAAGAGCACTCCAGGACAGAGCCCCCCCACAGGGGCAGGCCGTCGACAGGGAGGATATCCGTGCGAGGGACGGAATGTCTTACTTGCCTTGTGTTACATGTTGGCATGGCAGCAGTAGGTCAGTACTACTGAACAAATTATGAGCGAAGACTTAACGATCTTACAGGCCCCTAGCTGGGGACAAAGTGGGGAACAAAAATGAAAGAGCTGTAAGTATCAAAGCGGTAGCAGGGACTGCAAAAAAAATGTAAACACCAGGATACAAGCAGCGGTTTCCATTTCACCTGTCTATGGCACATTTACTGGCTTTGACGTGAAATACATTAACAGTTCTGCTGGATTCAAACTCTCTCCCCCCAGTGCTGCTTTGGTACAGCCTTCCTCTTGACTTGGATTACATGTGACTCACACTGGATAAGAAAGATTACGATGACAATCCGAAAAGGAGGAAAAAAATCAAAGAAAAACAAACTGACTGCACTTCTCACTTACCTTTCACTGAAACCGCGATCACTATCTTGTGGGCTGAGTCTTGCCATTTTTAACAGTTTAGGCTAAAGTGAGTGGGACACCGGAGCTCAAAATGTTACAATGCAGGGGTGGACGCAAAACGTTTTGCGATTAACTTTTGCAAAATAAATAGGTAAACTATTAAATGCCTGTATGGATTATGTCTATAATGGGCCGATTTCAGTGGGGTGGCGATATAGGAAGAAAAAAAAAAAATCATAAAAGATGCTAATGAGAAGTAGAAAATGTCTAAAATGTGACCCTTTCAACACTTTCAGAGTAAGACGACCTCATCTGTGCATGTTGTTATGGTAATATTATCCATCACTGACGTCATAACAGAATAGGGCATGGGGCACGATGTGAAAACTCCAGTGAAGCTGATAATCGTTCACCGGGAAAAAGGTCCGAAGTATTTTCTGCCTTTCGAGCGACACAGCAATGTAGGGAACGATTCTTCCGCAGCTCCCCATCGCTGTTAACGGGATGTGAAGTCATCGTTCTCAGTGTGCGGACATGGACGTGAGACACGGCACGTCTGCGAATACTGAAGCGTTTGGGGACTTGGTCGATCTCCCCCACATTTCAAGCACAGTCTATGGTAGTGTTTCCCAGCCCAGTCCTCGGGGGTACCCCCCCGGTCAGTCCACGTTTTTGCTTCCTCTCAGCACACCTGTACCAGGTATTCGGTGTTCCTGATTGGCTGGGAGCTAGGAGGGAGCGAAAATGTGGACAGTCGGCGGTTCCCCGAGGACTGGGATTGGGCAAACACAGGTGTACGGCAATGTGGAGGTATTCGTCAGTTAGGTGACGCGCAGATGACTCGATTTTAAATTTTCATGCAGCAAAACGACGCGGCTGATTCATCCGACTAACACTCAGCAATTAACCCGATATACAAATATTCCAGGGTACCCAGCAACAGGCAGCACAGGGACTGGCTACGTGACTGGTTTGGCAAGCCGCCAGCTGTAAGGCACGTTTCCCAAAGCCTTTGTTGCTAATAAGGTTATTTGCTAACAACATTAGATAACAACTGAATGGTTCCAACTATGCAAGTCGATAACATGAGGTTTTGGGAAACGTACCTTTTACATTAGCGGGGTCTCAATATCTTCATAATTTACAGCTGGATAAACAATGAGCGTAATGTAACTGTCAACTCATTACCTACATGTCTAATAAATGTTTAATAAATCCCATGAATATCTTTAAAAAAAAAAAAAAAAAACCTCAAATGTGCGGCTATTTTCAGCAGCTAGCTTTAAACATGATGCTGACATTTGACCCCCCAGTATCTTGTAATGAATTTTAAGCGGTGAGGTAACTTTGACAGGCTTTCTTTTCCTACTAATCAGTTACACAGAGACGAGTGTTTATTTTATGTATGTATGTGCGTGCGCGTGCGTGCGTGCGTGCGTGTGCGTGTGTGTGCATGCCTGCTTGAGTTCCACGTGCAGCAGTGGGACAGAAACACAGGAGGGTTGTGGGTCGGCTCCCCGGCGACAGAGACTGAGGGCGGGGTACCTGATCGTCACTGAGATAGTTGGGCAGGCCTCCGACAAAGAGCTTGTGTGGCGAGTCTGGAACCACGGTGGAGACGACCCCTGCAGACAGAGCGGCACGGCGCCCAAAGCCGGCCGATCACAGCAAACCGTCAACATGCCGGATAATGACCACGAGCAAACGGCGCGAGTGAAATCAGCCAACTTCAAATCAGTATGACGTCGTTATCTCCTATATAATATCAGATAAATGTAACTCCAGCAAAAAAATACCTAAATACTGGGGCAGTTTGACGACTGTTTTTTGTCTCTCCCATCTTGCTCTCCATGGGAGATGCTGACACATGCAGCACCAGTCAAAAGTATGGACACACCTGCTCTTAATGCATTTGTCTCTATTTTAGCTGTTATTCACCTTATAGTAAAAGGCCTTTGGGCATGGAAGTTATGCATATGAAGTACTGCAAAGACAAAATTTTTGTCTCTTCAAAATAGGAGCCATTGGCTTCGATGACAGCATTGCGGACTCAACCAGCTAACATATGTACCCACCTGGACCGTTTCTCCAACAGTCCTCGAGTTTCCACAAGTTCTGCGCGCAAGCTGGCTACCTTACTCTTACTCTCATCCAACTGATCCCAAACCAGCTCTATAGAGTTTAGGTTGGGGGGCTGTGGGGACCATCTCTTTCCTAGTTCACAAGGTAATAAGCTACTTGCATAACCTTCAAGGTGGGCTTTGGGTCATTATCTTGCTGAAAAACAAGTCATTTTCAGTAGGTGTGTCCAGAATTTTTAACTAGAATAGGAGCCAGCAACCCTAGAACAATTTGGGGGTTAGGGTCCTTGCTCAAGGGCCCAGTGGTGAAATCACTCTGCCAACCCTGCCAACCAGCAACCTTCTTTTCATGGGCAAACATCACAGAGCCACACAACACCCCTATGTTAACAGTAAGAAGTGAGTGACTGAGCTGTGTGTGTGTGTGTGTGGCTCAGCTGGTTAGGATGCCAGCGTTATCATCAGAAGATCACTGGTTCACATCACTGGTGATCACACCACTGGGCCGGCGAGTTTGCTCTAGGGACAGGCTGACCCTGATTTCTCAAAAAAAAAAAAAAAAAAAAAAACATTCTTCACTTTGGATAAAACTGTCTGCTAAATATTTACAACATTAAGTAAATAAAAGTGAAAGTCTCCCTCTTTATATGACAAGACATCCGCAGCTTGCGAAGGACAGTCAGTCCGTAACGAGTACAAAAAACTGGCCTTGCCGATCGGCTCTTCAAAGGTAAATAAAGATTAAGGTTATGACGGCGACAAGCAAAACGGACCTGGTACGTGGAAGGCGGGCTGCTCTGAGATGCCAGGCAGGGGGCGATAGTCGTGGGGCCGCCTGATTTTTAACGACTGACCCTGGAAAATGATGCCGTCGAAGGCCATTGCCTGCGTGGTCTCATCCACGGACCGAAACTAGGGCAGAACGAAGAACGTCGTTAATCAGGGAAGGCTGCGGTCTCCGCCTGGACACAGCAGCCATTAGGCAGGAAAGACTCTTACTTCAAGGAAGGCAAAGTTCTTGTCCTGGTTTATCTGAACAGCGAGGACGGGATTGGTGGGACCTTGACATAAGCCAGCCAATCGCATCTGGGTATTGAAGAAATCCGCCATGGCCTCCTAAAAAGACAGGCAGACACACTGAATGAAGACAGGCAGACGTCTGAAGACATCAAAACAGGCAAACGAGAAAAAAAATGACTGACAAGTCTAGTACATTTATCTATTTATTTTGCGGACACTTTCATCCAAAGCAACATACATTTCATTGAAGAAGCAGGACCAGACAGTTCCTAGAGCAAATAGTGCTTAAGGGCTGCGCTCGGGGGCCCAATGGTGAAATCACTCTGCTGCCCAAGGGATTTGAACCAACAACCTTCTTGTGACCGGCTCAGTGTCCTAACTCACTGAGCTACACATGACACCAGTATGCATGACAGAAGGCAACGCGGGACTTTGCCTGGACTCACCTCCGTCAGGCCGAAGGGGATGTTGCCGACATAAAGCCGCCTGGCCTGCCGGGTCATCTGGCTGCCGACCATCGGCACCTGGGTGGGCGTCACTGCCACGCCGCTGGTGGTGGATGTTGCCAGTAAAGCTATCGTGGGGATCTGCCCTGCAGCTGTGGGGAGGAGAAAGGGCTTCAAGACCCCAACCAGGGACGGCCAGAACATCCGGATCGTCGCCTTCATTTGCTTCTAACCCCTAGGTTTAAGCTCTCTTCACACTGTCTGAAATCATCCCAAGTGTTATTCCCTCTTTGACCAGCAGGGGGGAGGAGGGCACTCCAGAATAAATGCTTTCATTGCAACCAATATACCATAACCTTGCAATACTGAACTAGCACACATGGAAGCGTCGCATCCAAACCTTGCATTGCCTTGTATTGCATGGGGGTGATGTGCTCGAATCCCGGAGGGGGAACATCCCAGTACTTGTATGTCCTTTTCTTACGGCTTCTCCGAGGAGAGTAGCTGCCCAAACACAAAACAGAAGGTTGTTTTCCCCAAACAATACAGTGTAAACACTCAGAATCTGGCAAAAACAAACAGATGGCAGAATGTTTACATTTAACTTTGGATCGCAGGCAGTTTAAGGTCATGAGGGTGTGACCATGCGCCACTTTTTAGGCTGGCTTTGAGGTCCCATCGCTATGGCGGGGGCTACTTATAAACGCCAGTTAAAATTTAATATGGGTACAGTCCCCCTTCCCACCACGAAGAAACCAATTGGTTGATTGTGAAAGAAACTTGTTAAGAGGCCTCAAACCATGCTAGATATCAGCTTCAGTGCCTGTAACCGGGACCGTGAGGGGGGGTACCTGTGCTTCTTGTGCTCGCGTGAGCTGCTCCGTCGGTCACGACCCTTGCGGTCGCGGCTGCTGCTGCGCTTCTCGTGACTCCGCCCCCTGGAGTCCTTGCTCCAGCGGCGGTGCTTCTCGCCACGGCTCAGAGACCGGCTGCGGCTACGCTTCTTGTGTCGCTCCTTCTCCCGCTCTGGGGGACGACACCGTGGTACCAGTGAGACGGTGGGCGGAGCGACATGACTGCCCCCCTACCATCCATTTCGATAAATCCAAGATGTGTAACTCAGAGGGATTATGAATGTGTGTCCGGATGGTTGTGGGTTTGAAGCCCATGAGTCACAGAGTAATCATATTACCAACTTCCCTGGGGTGCTGGATGCTGACTGACCCAGCGCTATGCCTTAAAAGTCACTTACGGAGACCAAGATGTGGTACGGGGTCTAACTCCCCAGTTTCCTCACCAGAATGAAGCACCTCCATTCAATTCACATATTCAATCACACCCTCCTGAAACAAACACACCCATCTCTCAATGGCTAATAATTTCAAGGGCACAAGGACATCCCCTTGAATGTCAGTCTGTTGTGAAACAATAAAAACATAACCAGACTAATTAATGATATAGGAGCACAGTGGTGAGTACAGTTGCCTCACGCCTCCGAGTCTGGAGGCCTGAATTTTGCCTCTGCTCTCTGTATGGGGAATTTGCCTGGAATAGGCTCCAGGGGAGCCTGACTAAGATAACTGGTTGGACGATGGATGGGTAATTAATATCGTTTCAATCTGACAGACAGCACTTTATTAAACTAGCAATAAAATATCACCTTTCTATCCCAGCAGGTCCTTCATATAGAAGCTTAAATAAATCCCTGAAGGTGCAGTTTTCAGTGAAGCATTTAAACGCAGGTGCTGCTCGAGGAATCAGCTTCATGCATCAGTTATAACAGCGTTACGGTAATGCACCGCTGCAAAAGTACAGACACGGAGCGGCCAATGCATCTTACGTAAATCGGTAATAACCAATTACCGCAATCGCAGGCATAGTCAGAGCGCAGATATGAATGACTGGAACTGCTAGTTTATCAAACACGGCGGCACTTAGTGCTCGTCTAGCCGAATCAGGTCGTTTCGAATGACATTTTAGTGATTTAGTGATAAGGAGCTGATATGACAAGATTGCCATTTGATAGGTACATAAATCAATCCTACTTTCGACTCCGTTGTAACGCATGTTGTATATTTCAGTTGCGTTAGTATGGCTTAAGTTTATTCAGTTTACTGGATTCTCTGCACTTTAATGAAGTTATATGTGTATTGTTATATAACTGTACATCATTGTTAGTTACTGCTATCCGCTGTAAAGGTAGATACAGGTGCAAGACTTTGCAATAACGACCTAAAAGCAGTTGTTATGATTCCAGGGAACGCGGCTGATTTTTAGAGTCTATACATCATGAAGAAACGGCGATCGTGTGAGAAAGACTTATTCTGTACGGATGACAGGGCCAGCATTTCGGACCCAAGGGAAAGGCTATTGTGCATCGGAAAGAGACAAAATCATATCATTATATAGAAAACTCGTCGTAGTATTTAAAAACCAAGTAACTAACACTGTTATTAAGTGCGGACTTTAAATCAAGTGGTCGCGGTCGTTTTTATTTGCATAAAACTTTAAACGTGATCTTGAAAATATAACGCTTGCAACAAACATCCATGCATAGTGTGTTACTGCGAATGAAAATACGCGGGTCACAATTTATGATCCAAGTGTATAATGGTAAATAATTAAATAAATAAAACCGCAGGCTTTCACATCGAGTGCACCCCAATAACGTTTCATTGAAATGTCCATGTTATGTACGCCGGGCACTGATGGATGCAGGCCTAGCGATCTCTATAACAATGCCAAGCAAAGAATGTCACTGATTTACCAAAGCGGTCAGTTTTCGGGGATCCTGCGGCAGCTGGGAGAAGAAGAATCGGGCAGGTTTCAGAATCGGCGAGCGCTCGGATAAAAGGCACCGATTTCCCAGCCGCGCTTTTCTTTTCGGAACCAGCAGAAGTGCCCTCCGCACCATCCTCGGCGCTAGGACACGCCGGCCACTTTATTACCCTAAAACAGGGAGCATACACCGATCTTCAAAGCCAAACTTACCTTGCCGATTTTCGCTTAACTGCTTCTCAAACTCATCGAAATCGGACATTTTTCAGTCCGTACTAAAGACGTATTGCAAAATAAGCAGAGGTCCAACAGTAGGCCTTTGAATGGGCTACAGGCTGCATTGGGTTCTGCTGCTTTTTCTTCCGAGTCGCCTGCCCCTCCTCCCCCGAAGTCATCGGCTCTTCCTCGGTTGTATCACACACAGGTTCGGAAACATTCGATGCGCATTACCGTCCCCTCCTGCACTGGAGGGTTAAGGACAACGTGATTATATCGAACCAAAATTGAAATGTGCAAGTTGACTTTCCTAGTTATACGTCTTCATTTTTATTCTGGGTTTAACAACCATGAGTTTATGACGTATTTTACATGATTAGTTGGCGACTGGACCTTATTGTTTATATCTCTTATTAAGGATCCATCCATCCATACATCAATTATCAAAACCACACACTTACAATCCGAGTCTAGTTTCATATGCTGCGCTGCTGAGCGACCCGCAGAATATTATGCATGAGTACAAGTCACAAGCCCCGTTTCCACTAACACGGGGCCGGTTCTAGCTTGGTGCCTTTTGAGACCGAGGCAAAAAGATGCAGACTCTCCCCGTCGGGGAATCGAACCCCGGTCTCCCGCGTGACAGGCGGGGATACTCACCACTATACTAACGAGGAGATGTACGCGCACTACTTTTACATCTTCAAGATAAACAGCGGATGACTACTAACATTTGCGAGTAATCAATGACTGAGCTTCATGTCATGACCATGGTGCTCAAGAGAAGAAAAAATACATAATGTACGTCCACTGATACCAGAACAACCATATAGCTTTATACTAAGACGATGATTAAACGGAAAATTCCTTTACAAAACACTGCCACAAAATCATAGTTTCGCAATATTACATCGTGCAACGGGACACAGTGTAAGTACGTGAAGTCGGTAATTAAATCAAGAAAAAAAAGTGAGAGGAAAAGAATACTTTTCTATTATCATATTTTTCTAACTGGCCAAACTGAGTCATATTTTGATTATACACACTAACAGAAAAACAGTGCAAATCTCCGGTAGTCCGTTTCACTTGCGCTCCGCTATGGGGCAGTAACAAGCAGAGCTTAAGTGTGGAAGGAAAAAAAAAACACAGGACAGCATCAATCCCAACTTCACAAACGCCGGAGATCGAGATGCTGTAAGCATGACAATTAACATCTTTATCCAAGGGAACAGCTGCAAGACACAGATGCCGCGCCTAACAAAGGTAGGATCGATTCCGAAGTTCAGGCATTTACAGACGCGGACTCTTCTGGAGTTGATTTTTTTCGGGAGATACGCATCAACTTCAAAAGTATGAACCGCATTATATCTATATCTGTTATGACGTTGTAGCTATTGATACTGATGCATCACAAAAATAATTTAAATGTTTTTTCATTCTGACATATGTTCGTTCGGACGAGGATTTTATTATATGAGATAAGTTTTAAATGAAAACTTTTTTTAATCTATATGATTAATTCTCGAATCTAAGCCAGACTTCACATAAATCATTCATTCATAAATATAATGGAACATACAACATCCAGGTATCCATGAAATTTATGATCAGGCTATACGTTTGTGATAACAACAAAACAACACAACATGTATATTTACAATATATGGGCCTATTGTTTAATATTGCCTCCAAATTATAGCCAGACAATAACGCAATAGGCCGACATCAAACTATTTTCATGTAAAACAAAAGTGCTGGCAGTTTGCTTGTGCTTACAGACCCCGCCTTGAGCCCATCCAGAAAGATCCCAAAAATAACCGACAAGCAAAGGTTGTAACAATCTGAGCATGTTTAGTTTAATGTAATCAGGAGCCGAATTAATAACGCGAATAAATGATCAAACCGAAAGTCTGTAGTCGGGAATATCCGATAACGTCTTTGACGTGCAGTTAAGATAGTCAGAGGAAAAACCTTGTAGTTTACTTATATATATGCCTAAATATATGAGTGTGTCTCTCCGGTGATTTAATGATGAATATAACGATTACATATCAAATCACACATTAAGCAATTATTATATTACTAGGTTGAACGTTTTCACTATGTCTGTCGTCACCTTGATTTCACGATTTTGACTATTCTTCTTATCCCAGATTGAACAAGTCATTGTGGCGATGCAAGATCCCGACATGGGGATAAAGATGAAGAATCAAAGACTGTTAATCACAGTGATTCCACATGCGATGACAGGTGCACGATACATATTTTACTTTTTAAAAATAATTTTTCATGCCGCCCGGGTTGTCTTACACCCGGCCGTGCAGTGTCCCGGGGGCCGGGTCCTAATGGTCATTTAAGCCCTTCACAGGAAAGCCCATACATCGGCGGTCTTCGGGAATCCTGTGCATTAAGACTGTCATCGATCTCCTTGCGCTCATATTTATTTATGTAATTTATTTATCGAGTTCAGCGTTTTTGATTTATGACGGCTTAATGCATTTCTCGACTCTAACTAGATGCCTTCCTCGCTATGCCTTCCCAGGAAATGATATCGTGGAGTGGCTAATTCAGAAGTACTCCATCATGGAAGAAGGTAGGGCCGAGAAGTATGTAGGGAAGCGTTACCTGGTGCTCTTATGTGAGGTTAATCGATTGTTTTTTTCCCTTCGTGACGACGATGGCGCCCCTGCTGGCGAAAGACGTCATCAGGTTTTTTTTTTTTTGTAATAAAATAACAGAAATAAACGAGTCTTTTGAATAATAAATACAAATGAAGTAATAGAATTTGTCATCCATACAACAGATTAGCCTAGCTGCATTTATGTGTAAGCATATGCAATTCACGTGTCTGACAGAAGCATGTTCTGTTCCATTGATATTGCTGAGCCTGTGAATTAATAAATGTCAGAATTGAGCTTGTCCATAACATAGACACCCCATTCGCCTGAAGCTTTTGGGATTTTCTTCCCCTGGCGTCAATTTATCTGCTGAATTATTTATCTTTCTGCTGAGAGGCTATTAGTACAAATAATCTGTAGGCCAGTCCCGAGTCGCGCCGCTACGCATGCTGAGCTGTACGGTTTGATAGTCCCGATGCAAACTTCGCTGATAGCCAGAGGCAGTCAGTCATGCCTGGAGAAATATCGCTATCCGTCTCCCTCATTATGCACTTCTGCAAGACGCTGTTGTCCTGAATTCCCGGGCGATGCAGATGAGGTTTTAAATAGCAAGGGAGCAGATTTCCCTGATTTACAGCCCAGATTGGAAAAGAAGTCGGAATGGAAAGGAGGGGACTTTTAGGCAGTAGATGGCAGATGCATTAACAGACTTGAATGGGCAAAAAACCTGTTGCCCCGGTAAGCAGTTACCCCTCCCTGTAAACACTAGGCTTCCCCCTAGCAGCGCTGTTGCTGCGCCGGTCTGAAACCCCCGGGAGCGCCTGACTGCCAATGGCCGCGGAGGCAGCCGGAAAGTGGAAAGTCCCAATTACTCGTAATTAATTATAGTTCCGATGAGGAATGCACCATCCCCGCGGCTTATTCTGTGCACCATGTCAACGTTTTTTCCAGTTACTTGCTATACCGTAAAATAAAATATAATATGCCTACTCAGTTTCTAGTTATCGTGTGTTCTACTGTATTCCACTGACAAAAATTTAGAGAATTACTATGCCTAAATCTGGGCTACGAGTAGTGGATTTGTTTGAGCTTTGAGTAGTTTACGTGGAAATGAGTGACCACTTTGTGTGTTTTCAGAGGCACTTCATGTGGGGAATCTGATCGTGAAGCACGGCTACATTTACCCCCTAAAGGACCCCAGGACGCTCGTCCTGGGGCCCGACGAGACGCCGTATCGCTTCCAGGTAACCTAAAACCACGGTTTCTTCAGATGGAGGGCAGCGCGAGAGGGTGGTGGCCATGTGGGGGGGCACGCATATCGAAACTATTCGTTGGAGAGACTGCGGAATTACCGTGTAGGACAGTATTTCTCAATCTGGTCCGGGCTCCAGAGCTGAGAGGGTGCAAAAACGTAGACTGTCTGGTAGGGAGCTGGGAGGGAGCAAAAACGTGGATCATCTGTGTGTCGCCGAGGACCGGATTGGGAAACACTGATGTATGAGAACCAATGCCAGTTAAAGTAGCAAAATGCCTTCCACCCGCCTTGTCCCTGACATGTTAAATCACAAAGCACCTTTGTCACGCTGCTTCTGAATAGTTTCAAATGACAGCATCTCCTTTTTGCTAGACTCCGTACTTCTGGAGCTCTCAGCAGTGGCCAGCCTCCGAGCTAGATTACGGTGATTACCAATTATTAATCATGTGCTCGCCTATTACATCATTACTTCCCTTTACTAGAATAATAGAAAAACACAGTTTCTTGCCATGTCTTTCTTTTGCTCTTCTAAAGCGATTTATTTGACTAAGAAGAATATCAGAAAGCAAGGGCAGCTGATAGACTATGAAAAGGTAAGAGAAAATTTTTATTTATGTACATTTCAATGCTATTCTTATTCGCTGGTCTGAAGCATTGCTTGATGAGATCATGTGATAGCTGAATGCTCATGGGAGTTTTACTTACACAAAATATTATGAGGGTAGAAGGAAAAATGATTGGTTCAGAGAGATAACCAATTAGATTGTACATGAGGTGGATCCGAGCAACTAGAGGAGGCAGGAGCAACCAATCAGATGTCTTGGTCCTGCCTCCTCTGCAATCTGATTGGTTATCTATCCGAACCAATCATTTTCCTTCTGCCCTCAGAACATTTTTGTGTAAGAAAACCTCCCACCAATTATGCACATAGTAGGATCGCACATAGACATCCACCAACTTGCCGCCATGTTGCGTCAGGGTCAACGCATTTTAGGTTCTCATCAGTAAGAGGGTTTGTGAATCCGACACTGCCAGCTGATATCCTGGGAGGGGTTCGGCCTGTGAGTCATAACGTGAACCCATGCAGCAACGCAGCCAGCCGTGCGACCTGGCAATGTCGCATTTAAACATCGTCTCCGCAGGACAGCTACAACATGTTGCACAAACGGATCAACCACACCTGGGACTTCGTGGTGATGCAGGCGAAGGAGCAGCTCAGGTAAACCCCACCCCAGCCCGGGAATACTGTCGCATCGAGCTATGAAATCAATTTCATAAATGCACACAAGGGGACAGATGAGAATGGATGAATAAATCTCGTATTAAGAGGATGATGATGTTACCTAAATTAAAAAGTAACATGGTGTGTGGTCATAATTTCCCTCCTATCTGTTAAATCAGACCTCAGCCTAAACACTAGAGTCGGAAATCCATTTCTAAGTGAAAAAGGAAACAGAAAAATGAAAACCCTACCTTGCAGTTCAGTGATTACCGCTATATGCTAATTACCCAGTATGCTTTCTGACTCTCCATCGACTGCTCTGCTCCTACCAGGGCAGCCAAACAGAGGCGCAAGGCGGACCGCATCGTGCTGGAATGTCAGGAACAGGCCTACTGGCTCGTCAACAGACCGCCAGTAAGCACCTCCCCCGAAACCCCTGACTCCCTACATCTGCCCCGGCGAAAACCCAGTATGCTGTGATTAGAGTAAAGCACACACTGGGTAAACCTGAACTCAATGCACCTTGGCAGCTCGAATATCGCCTCAGGCTGGGGGCGATTCTAGGATTTTTTTGAGGTTGTGGGGCAGAGTGGTGGCTCTGGGCCTAGGGATCTGTGCAAGCAAGTGGAAGGTTGTTGGTTCAAATCCTGTGAATGCCCAGAGTGATTCTACTCCGTTGGGCCTTTCAGCAAGGGCCTTAACCTGCAATTGCTTTGTCCTGGGTATGACATTAATCTACATGCAGGCCTGTTAGGAGATCCTTCAACTTACAGGGGAAACTTGGCAGGATTGGCAGGAAGGCATAGGCAGGGTCCCATTCCCCCACAGAGAGCTGGGGGGTTGTGCAGTTCTCTCCCACGACAACGGGTTTGTTCAATGAAGGAAGGCAAAGGAAACATCTGTAAGGACATATGGAACATTTCCGGTATAATTTTCGATCTCCGTCATCTCCAGAGCATTGAGCTCAGCAAAATTCACGGGGGGGGGGGGGGGGGGGGGAGTTTTATCTTCGTTAAGTAAGACACACAGAGTGTCTCCATGCATACTTTGTGGGGGAGGAATATATCACTTCAGGCCTGATAACCCACTACTGCTTCAGTGTGATCATGAAATATTTACTTAGCTGGGAAGAAGCCTATGTTCTGTGGGACGAGAGCTTTCAGAAGACAGACAGGACAGCAGGCTGCGGGAATGAGCAACTGCACCCTCGCTGAGTGTAATTTGGAGTTCATGAATAACACAGGAGAGTGGAGAATGAAAGTGTGGGACAGGAGCAGAGTGTGGTGTGTATCTGGCTTAATCCCGGCCGTCACTAGGGCCCCTTTCTGCTGGGTGCGCAGCATCTCTCAGGGCTAATAAGCATCAGCGTTTATGTGGGCCATTATCCCCATCCGGGGCGGCATCAGGAGGTGGGAATGGCAGCCACGCAGCTGCGGATCACATCCTAAATTCAGCTTATTTTGCAGATGTACCTTTTATTGAGACTAGAGCAGTTGGGGGTTTAGGGACTTCTCTCAGGGGTCCAGTGGTGATGTCACTCTGCTGACTGTGGGATTTAAACCGGCAACCTTCCAGTCATAGGCGGCGACTGCCAACCCGCTCAGCCACACACCACCTTCATTGATGAAACCCACCGTTTTGACGCCAATTAGACGGAAACACAGTTGAGCCAAAAACCACGCAGCGTAGGGCCCCCCAGTCAGGTGCTGCTCGTGTTTAAAAGGCAGGGACGCTCTGCACTCTGGTACGGCCAGGTGGACGGGGGAAGCTGGGGGGGGGGGGGGGATTAAAACCAGCAAATGACAAAATGGCCGCTTCCTGCCTCCTTTCTCTTTGCCCGAGAAACACGAGACGCATCGCTAAGACTGGTGATGCTTGGATCTGGGAGAGAGGAGTGCGAAGGGACTGGGAGACGGCCTGAAGCTAAAATGCAGACATGCTGTGTTTGCGTCTCCCCCCCCACCACCCCCCCACTTGTTGGGCCTTTTAAACGAGCTGGAAGAGGATCCCACCTCCGGAATACCGGATCCATTATCTGACCTCTATTCCTGCGGCTCAGGCTTAATGCTGCATGTTAGCGGAGAGATAATGGATGTAATTGCAAATAGCAGCGTAATAATTTGCCAAATAGTCTCTCTGCTGTTAAGTCCTGAGCTGATCTGAAGCACTTTAATTGGGATTTAAGGAAACCATGTTAAATCAGATTGCATTCAGTATCGACATTTGGTTAGTTTATTCTGTAAAGCAGGGTACCCCAGTCCTGATCATGGATACTGTGTCACCGACTGGCCCTCCAGGACCGAATGGTCCTTTTGGAAAGCTGTCACACTGTCCCCTACTGGGCAGTGTCGCCATGGGCTGTACCCAGTGGCATCATGGGAAATGTGACCAGTAGTGCTAAGGGGTATTAATGCAGCGTTAGACCGGCGTCAGTCTGCTTGAGAGAAACGAGCTCACTCTTCATCTGAAGTTCAGCTAAGGATTTCTCACCCTCTGATTTTCTGCAGCCGGGAACATTCAGCGTTCAAGAACAAGGCCCTGAGCGAAGGAACCGGCACAACTCCCGAGTCCAGCTGGTCTGAGCTTTTTATTAAGCATATACATTTTTTCCGTAATGCCAGTACCTGCTGTTTATCGCCTCTGTCAGTCACAGGACCGGATCCGGGCAAACAAGAGAGCCGCTCGGGGCCTAGATAAGATCAAAGTCATGAAGAAAAAATATGTATATTAATATCTATATATATATGGCAGCTATAGGCAGAATAGGCTGTTGCCTTGGGCCCCCAAATTACCCAAGGAAGTGAAGTGATAATCAGTGTTTTTGGTGGGAGGGCATCCGAGGGAAGCTCGTGTGTGAGTGTGACAGCACTTCGTTGTGCTCATCTTTCTGTCTCACTTCTTCCTCACTTCCTGCTCTCGTTTTCCATGCTAACGTAAGTACGTCAGCAGTCCCACAATACATACTCGTAATAGTGCTATATTATTCATGGTTTCTAGACTGGATGTCTGCTTAGTAAAGCCAGGAGCTGAGTGTGAGCAGAATTCCTACTGTCTGATTCCTTGCATGTGATTCGCTCGTGGGAGTTTTACCCTCACAAAAATGTTCTGAGGGCAGAAGGAAAAATGATTGGTTCAGAGAGATAACCAATTAGATTGTAGAGGAGGTGGGTCTAAGGAACTAGAGGAGGCAGGAACAAGACATCTGATTGGTTGACCCCCCCCCCTCCTCTAGTTGCCTGTATCCACCACTTCTACAGTCTGATTGGTTATCTCTCTGAACCAATGAACCTTGTGCCCTCAGAACATTTTTGCGCAAGTAAAACTCCCATAAACATGTGGCTTATATCATGTTTAGAGACGGTTTTGTTTCTTCCTTCTTTACAGAACAGAACGCGGACTACTACAAAAGAGAGGTAAGCCTGAAAGAATTTAGAGTGAACCTATTTCAGCTGATGGGATGGTTGCCAAGAACAACCAAAGAGGGTGATTAAGTGGGCTCTTAAGAATGCTGTCATAAGAAAATTGCTTCGGAAGGATCTACATCTGTGTTGTCGTTTTCTTTTGTTGGCTCTCAGATATTGACAAATTCTGTTTAAAGGTACAACAGCATGGCTCTTATCAGGGCTTGGATGTGTACCATGCTGTGCCTTTTTTCTGACTCTTATATTCCCCGTGTGATTTTTCATGGCTCCCGACACCAGATTGAACACATCAGGAAATCCCTGGGCCGCTCGAGGGTCAAGTCCTCCATCTGCCTGGAAAGGTTGGATAACAGCCTCCCCCACCTACCCCCCCCCAACACCTGTGATTCAGCCTCAGTCCCAGCATAGCTGGGGGACCACTGGTTCGACACCAGTCCACATTAGTCCCTAACTGGGGGATATCTCTGGGTATTCTGTATACTGTGCCTCTGATTGGTGGGGGGGGGGATCTATTTCATGTTAATTCTGACAAAAATGCTGGGGACTGCTCTTTGTGAAAATCTAACCTCGTTATTTCGTTCTTTCGTCCATCTGCCCATCCATCTTTCACCATAAATCTCAGAGTCACACATATCCTGGATTAATGATGCCTAACTAATATTGAAACCGGTTGACTATTAAACTGAATTGAACTGTATTTAACTGCAAATAATTACTTAATATTGATCAGAAGGTCGCCGGTTCAAGCCTGGCTTCAGCACACTTGTGGGTCCTTGAACAAGGCCCTTAACCCCCAGGTTCCTGGGAGCCTCTACGGGCAGCTGCCCTTTGCTACCAAGCTTTCTCTCACCTATGGAGAGCAAGATGGAGGAGATGAAAAGAGAATTTCCTTATAGGGTTCAATGACGTATAATCATTTCGTCACCATTTCGAGCTCCAGTTTGCTGGAATATGCCAGCATTGAACCTGAATATTTGATGACTTGCAAGGATTATAGAAAGTAGGACTAAAACTGGGAATGGCTGGTCTTCTGTGTTCAGCTTCCTTAAGTTCAGCGAGCAGTACCTGAACCATGACCCCATGATGCAAGGCTGCCCCCCCAGCAACCCCTGGATAACAGATGACACGGCACTCTGGACGCTGAATGCCGACATGTGAGTGTGCGTTACCGCGCCCCATCCTGCCTCTTCAGGGCCACACCCCCAGAGGTGACTGTCGTCTCTTCACTTCCACGCCTCCTGGTGCAGGGTGGAGACACCCACCAAGCTGCGGGTGGAACGATGGGGGTTCGGCTTCACGGAGCTCCTTAGGGACCCTCTGGGACGGTGCAAGTTCAGGGAGTACCTGGAGAAGGAGTTCAGTGGTGAGCAGCATGTAGACCCCCCCGCCCAAGTAGATCAGCTTCATGGAGGCATCGTCAGCAAGTAAGAATCATATTCATTATTTGATCACTGCGGGCCTATTTGGGCAGTGTGTGACTCAGCAGATTGGGATTCATTGCAGGAGGTCATCAGCTCAAATCCCAGAGTCAGCTGAGTGACCTCACTATTGGGCCGTCGATCAGTTACTCCAGGGACTGACTGACCCTGCCCTCTCAAAAAAAAAAAAAAATAGGATCTAGCATCTGCTAAATTAATAATCATGATCCCTCTATGAAAGGCAATTCTCCTCCATATTGGCATCGTGATGAGCGCCTCCTGCAGGTAGCTGATGCATGCGCTGTTTCATTCACAGTGGAGAACCTCTGTTTCTGGGAGGCCTGTGAGGACATCCGGCACGGCGAGAGCGCTACGATCCCGCAGAAGGTGGAAGAGGTCTACAAGTGAGTGCGACCTTGTGGCCCAGTGGGACAGTTTGCATCCCAGTTGAATTTAGAGCAGGCCCTGATGTGGCACTTGCTTACTCCCAGTGGGACTGCAAAGCTCAGGCTCATCACTTCCTTCCCCCCAGGCAGTTCCTGGCCCCGGGAGCCAGCAAGTGGGTAAACGTGGACAGCAAGACCATGGAGAAGACCCTGCAGGGCATGAAAAGCCCACATCGTTTTGTCCTGGATGACGCCCAGATGCACATCTATTTCCTGATGAAGAAGGTAGGAGCATTAACTGTGCACAGCCATGAAAGTGGATGACAGCTTCATTAAAACGGGCTCTCGGCCTCTCCTCTCACCCTCAGGACTCCTACGCCCGCTATTTAAAGTCCGATCTCTACAAAAACATGCTGGCTAGAGCCATAGAACCACAAGAGACCAAAAAAAGGTAAAACTATTATCTTCTATAAAAGGGGTCTTTCTGTAATATATTCCATGTATTTTATATAAGGGGATAAGACTCATATTGGTGTGGGATACACACAGGTTCTGTTTCTGGGGTTGTTAACGATTAATTCCAGGGATTTTTGGGCTTAGTGTGAACTGCTGGCTTCAGCTTAGCTTCGTCACTAAGACTACACAGAGTTCTGTAATGTTAATTGCTTTTGCGTCCCCTGTGATGCTCTCCAGTTTCTGTTTGTAATTCCACGGTAGTCAAGGATTTTCCAACATGGCTGACTTAGAAAAGGCAGTGCCACAAGTGTTAGCGGAACGCTAACATGTTCTCCTTCCCATCATGCCCCAGTGTCTTTCCCTTTGTGAGACGCCAGCGGCACTCCAGCCGTAACCCTGCCCTTTTCGCCCAGGCCTTAGAGGACAACGGCAAGACCAAGTCCCTGGGGTCACCAGCAAGTCCCACAGCAGCCTGCTCTTCCTAACACTGCCTCCTGGGGGGGGGATGCACTCTGAGCTCACTGCTGCCCCACAGAGGCTGTTTGGGGGCGGTGCTCTGCTGCTCTATTTGACGCAGTCTTCCAGGATTTTTAACTTCGGATGTATTTTTATTATAGTGTCATGTTAAATAAGAACAGACTAAATTATG
The DNA here is from genome assembly GCF_023856365.1 of Brienomyrus brachyistius. NCBI lineage: Eukaryota > Metazoa > Chordata > Actinopteri > Osteoglossiformes > Mormyridae > Brienomyrus > Brienomyrus brachyistius. The sequence goes on along the minus strand of NW_026042892.1, from coordinate 5,794 downwards.
GTTTAGATCAGAAGTGAGAAAAGTCCTGTGTCTCTATATATAGGAAAAGTTTATTTCATTAGTAACAGACAAACCATAGTTGAGCCAAATATTGCCTTATTACTAAGTAATAAACATCTGCATACAACTTTCACTGAAACAATGGTTGTAATAGATAAATAGCCATTTAAAACTTGGCATTTAGCTCAGTGCTTATAATGTGGATTGTGTCCCATATTCCAGATCAAAACTGTGCAGTTTCGAACCTGCATCATGTCTGCTTCAGATTCCAGCAGCTTCTCTCATCCTTTGTTCATTTACTTCTTCAGCATTTCTCAATAAATTAAGCAAGTTTTTAATTCACCTTTAGTGGAATTCTGTCACTTAAATACCAAAATAGAATAACACAGGTGTCGTACTTTTCAACCATTTTTCTTTTGGCTTATAAACGGCATGTGCTACTCTGAGATCACTGACCTGCTGGAGATGTGGTTCGGAACCGCAGGTGACCTCGAGTTCTTTTTTTTTTCCTCCGTGGAGGGAATCAAACAACAAAAGAGATTAGCCAGAGATCCACCCTGCACGGACTTGCTGGTATGATGGGAACGGGACCTAGATTTACTGGAAGCACAAAGAGAGCAAACTAAATTCTGCCCAACAGACAGGCGGAACAAATCGCTACAAAAGGTTTCAGTCACCTGTCTCCCCTGCCAGGACAGCACCTCCCTCCCACAGCGCACCAACAATACATTATACTATTATACCGTGTCTTGGAAAAGTATTGGAATCCTACTTAGTGTTTTAAAAAGCAGCACATTTCTAAATTATCTATATCCCAGTCCCTGAAAGCTATAACTAAAGATTACTGAGGGTAAGATGAATCTCTGCTGCATCTCATAAGTTCATTAAAAATCGAAACTTCCTTTCTTTCAGAACTGAATTTTCTGCCATGTTGGTCTTTAAAATTGTCCATTCGGCTCCAACAAGCTTTCGAACTCCAGTTTGAATGAAATATTGGGCTGCGAATGTGAAGTAGACAGGGTCATGGTGAGGAATGCGTCAGGAATATGGGGCGTGTCTGGAAGTCTGTGTCCATCACCAAAGCCTGTGATATTCATTATTGGCGGTTTGTTTATTGGCTGCTAAGGCTCACAATGGAAGCTCAATACTAAGTGTTTTGAATTACTGAAGTTTGCATGTTGACGGAGCCGGGATGGATGGATGGATGGATAGATAAATGTTTAATAATACATGCAGTACAAGTGTCAAACTAACTTTACCAGACAAGCCCATTAAAACGAGGCTCTCAGTTTCTCTTGAAATTCTTATGTAAAAAAAAAAAATAATAATAATAATAAACTACTTTGCATGTTACTTTTTAATAGATTTCCTTTTTAAAAAATTAAATCTGACTACGCAAATCCTTCAACTCCTACACTACCCATCAAGGCAATCCTCAGGATTCCAGCAGCACAGAGTTAACTGATGTTCTGCGCGGTTCTTAAAAATGCATGAAACTCGCGAGATAAAAATAAAACAACCGCAACAGAGAATACTGAAATTCCGTCTTCATATTACTGAAACATACAGGATTAAGAGACAACATGAAGTTGGGAAAGGGATTGGTGGGGGGTGGGGGGTGGGATTAAAGGCACTGTCAGCATAACATCATAAAGACGGCACCGATGTCCATTTGCCATGGATTATGTTGTATTCTGCGACTAAAAAGGACCCATAATCTGATTAAGTTCACATCAGACTAATGAGTGAATCTTCTCTGACAGCATTACTGACGCATAGCCCGCCATCCAGAGCTGCATTAGTGCGTTATGGGTTTCTAAGGCCCACCTTAACACAGCAGGGAAACACGTGCTGCTTAGTACGCTATTTCTCGGATCTGTAACATCGTAAGGTCACAGTACAACGTCGTGTCTTTCTGCAACTTTATAGCAGGGCTGAACAGCCAGGTGGCATTTTGGGCATTTTCAAGGTGAGCCGATGGGTAGGCGAGCCGGCAAAAATCTTGGGGAACCCCCCCCCCCTTTCCCAGTCAGCAAAATTTATTGCACAGCAAAAGTTATGGAGACCCCAGCTCTGTAAAATTTACTGTGGGAGTCCAAGGAAACTTTAAAAACACAATATCTCAATCTCCGGAGTCCTTTAAACCTAAAAAATATACAAAGAAATCTATGCTGTGATTCTGCTAGAGAATTTGGGCCCCATGAATGCATATCATATTGGGCCACAAACCCACACCAATGCAGTTATGTTCCAAGTTTTTTACTGTCCTAATCTCCCCCCCTTAACTGCGCCCCAGACTTGATGTTCCACGTTACAATTTCAACCAAATGTTGTGTGTTAAAAAAAAAATTAAATTGTGCACCAAAATTTTTTAACATGAAAGCAAGCATTAATAAAACTTAATCAAATGTTGATTTTTTTTTTTTTATATATAGAATTTCTCATTGTTTTGCTGATATCTGGGAAAACTGGGTTCATGGATCGGGATGGAAAGGCATGTTCAACGCACATTTTTTTTTAAATATTGATTTCCAGCAACTAATAAGCAAATCGAGGGAAATCTGCAAGGTACAAATCTGCAAGGTACAACAGAACCGTTCATCTCATTTCTACCCCGTCAAATCGCGTCCCAGGCTTTCTGGACCTCCCACTGAAATGCATTCAGCGACATCCACCTAAACAATTGCATTACCCCGGCAACGGGACTGCAGTAATCTCATTTAGTCTGAGAATTTGTGTGTCAGAAGGTAGAAAATTAGGATACGGACACGTTGCTCAAAGAGTGCCACGGAGTCACCAGCAGTATCATCAAACACGCCATTTAATACAATAATTTTTTTATCATTGTTTGTATAAATACAAATGATTCTTATTAAACAGCATGACTGACTCGTGCAATACAAATAGGCATATGCATCAAAACCTTTATTAGATTTCAGAAATCACAGAAGAAAATCAAGCTTGGCAAAATAAAAATTATGCAAAATTATCCAGTATATTTCAGCCGTTTCTATAAATGTACGCTAAGGTGGTACTTGCCAACGCCGAAACAATTCTCTCATCCAGTCACAGTGCTCTTTAAAATGGAGATACTTTAATTTATTTAAGGTTGAGTTAAAACACGACATTTAATATTCAGAATAAAATCAAAATCTGATAAGGGATTCACATCGTTTACCGTTTAACTGGTATGTCCATTTTCGATAGGCTTGTTGGGTGGGTAAAAACCCTATTTAACTGATCAGGGTCACTTAGGCAAGTTCACCTTAATTAAAAACAAAATAACTAAACAGCACATAACTAGTCAAAGTGTAAACTCTGCTGTTGGCAAAAACTGTACGGCTGGACCCCCAAGGGCACCAGCGACTGTAGGGCCTTGCTTGGCCAGTAGGGGGCCCCCTTGCACGTGACATTGCAAGGATTTGTAAGTTGTAGGGCGCAGATGGGAAACGAGGTGGGGTAAGAAGCATTTAAAGTGCGGAGCCACATACAGCCATGGGGGTGGGTTTGGGTTTCTAGCACAGCCTGCAAAGACCAGAATAAGTTCCTTTCCTCAACACACTAGCGCCCCCTTGGCCAAACACGACCCATGGTCACCTTGCAAATCATTAAGCTGCCCTGAACCCCACTCTGCTTTCAGTAAGTGCCATTTAAAAACAATGATATACACACATTTTCAGGAGAGCACCTGTGAAGTCACCCCCCCACACACACACACACACACTACTGGCATTGTTTGGCACCCGACCCATGTAAACCTGACCCCGATTTGCATAATTTATTCAGGTATATATCAGAAACCAGGGTTTCTGCCACCTAGAGGCTGTACGGCGCAACAAGAGACAAATCGCCATCAAAAACACAGGACCTGGAGAATCACCCGGGGTGGGGGGGATACATACTGTCACGTACTGGCGTGGGTGGGGGAGGACGCAGGCAGTGTGGCAGTCAGCCAATGGGCGAATTCACGAGAAAAAACACTGTATGTTAAAAACCGCTAGCATCCAGCATGAGAGAAAAAGGTCAAAGCGAGTCAGGGTTTTTCCGGGGGGGGGGGGGGGGCAGGGTTGGTCTTACCTACACTGGCATGGGAGGGGTGGGAGGCATTGGTTAATGGTACAATGTGCAAGACAATTATCTGGGAGAGGAAAATTAACTTCCCCTAAAGTAAAACTAAAGTCACAAGAAAACTGTGGTACCCTCTGTCAATAGACCACACTCAAAAAACTCTGAGTAAAAGAGGAACGTTATTGGCCTGGCTAATCTCTCTCTCTCTCTCTCTCTCTCTCTCTCTCACACACACAGCTTGAAATGCTTTTTACACATTTACACTAATGTATATCACAATGCTACCAAAGCTTTGCAAATGACCACAGAGCGGGACTGACACCCAAGTGTGTGTAGAACCACACACACACACACACACACACACACACACACACACACTCACTCTCTCTCTGAAGTGCTTTAAAAACATAACGGATAAATTATTTTATGTGCAAACTGGGAGGGGGCAACAAAAAGTCGCAAAACACACATGGAATCGATCCCCTCCCCCATCACAACCAACCCTCGGTGAACGAAACCAGAAAGTCAGTCATTGGCATCCCGGGTTCCGGACTTTGCTGAAATGCACGACCGGTGCGGGTTCTGGCGGGGGCTGACTGGGGGCAGGGGGGGTTGGCCTGGTGAGCAGCGCGGCAGTCGCCTTCCACGCATCACGTCTGTGCCAGCTGCAGCTCCTCCAGGCCGTCTTTGCCCAGGTGGTAACGGGCCAGGTCCTTCCGCGTCACCAGTCCCACCACCTGGGCACCGGGAACATGATTGGTACGTAGAACAGGGCATAGATAGCTGGTTATGTTATGAGGGAGGGGTGGGAGTAGCACAGGAAACCAGGGTGATAACCTTGATCTAGATGGATGCCCAACGGCCACTGGCTGAAAACCGATGCAGTAATTTTCGAATTTTACAATGAGAATGGAGATATGTGCTGGAGATGACGAAGGCCTGAGGACCTCGCAAGGCAGACGCACCTGGTTGTCACTGTCCACCACAATGAGGTGCCGCAGACCAAGGGCCCTGAACAGCTTGAAGACACGAGGAAGCGACGTCTCCTGAAAAAGAGGCAGAAGAACACAGTCGCAGAACATGACTGTTTAGTCAAATGTGTCTCTGGTTCTCAAGGACCAAGACCAAGGCTGAGACTGAGACTAGTACCTGCGTGACAGTGTAGGGGGTGGGATTCATGAACTCCGTCAGGTCCATCATGCACTCCCTCTCGTCTTGGGACACATGGATGGACTGGATCGGAGGGAAGCGAGGGTAGGCATCCCGGAAGTCCTTCAGCTGCAGTTTGCGCAGATTGAGACGAGAACGAGCCCGTTCCACAAACACCTGGTTGAAAAGAGTACACCGGTCACAACGTGGATGAGCACACTTCTCATTGGCTTGCTGCACTGACATTCGCAACCGTGTACGCAGTAAACAGACCCCTCATTGGTCAATCGCACTGTCATTCACAGGCATGCATATACACCAAGCACCCTGATAGGTGTTAGTGTGGACAGACATGCTCCTTATTCAGCTGACCTCTGCAGGAACCTTAGGTCACACTCACCTTGTGTTTCAGGAGCACGATAAGCTGGGAACGCAGGATTAAGCCACAGATTTTCCCTGGCTAAGAGCACAAAATTCAGATTAGCAAAGCCCCAAAGTACATCATGTGACAAATCTCCAGGAAAACAAAATCACCCCTAGTGGGAGGGACATACCTCACAGCCATCACTCAACCCGG
>NW_026042891.1:0-81326 GCF_023856365.1 Brienomyrus brachyistius | reverse complement strand
TATTAGCATATTAGCATAGCATATTAGCATATTAGCATATTATTATATTAGCATATTAGCATATTAGCATAGCATATTAGCATATTAGCATATTAGCATATTAGCATATTAGCTTAGCGTATTAGCGTATTAGCATATTAGCATATTAGCATAGCATATTAGCATATTAGCATATTAGCATATTAGCATATTAGCATAGCGTGTTAGCATGTTAGCGTATTAGCATATTAGCATATTAGCATATTAGCATATTAGCATATTAGCATATTAGCATAGCATATTAGCATATTAACATATTAGCATATTAGCATAGCATATTAGCATATTAACATATTAGCATAGCGTGTTAGTGTATTAGCATATTAGCATATTAGCATATTAGCATAGCATATTAGCATAGCATATTAGCATATTAGCATATTAGCATAGTATATTAGCATAGTATATTAGCATAGTATATTAGCATATTAGCATATTAGCATATTAGTATATTAGCATAGCAAATTAGTATATTAGCATAGCATATTAGCATATTAGCATATTAGCATAGCGTGTTAGCGTATTAGCATATTAGCATATTAGCATAGCATATTAGCATATTAGCATATTAGCATATCGTGTTAGCATAGCGTATTAGCATAGCATATTAGCATATTAGTATATTAGCATATTAGCATAGCATATTAGCATATTAACATATTAGCATATTAGCATAGCATATTAGCATATTAGCATATTAGCATATTAGCATAGCATATTAGCATATTAGCATATTAGCATATTAGCATAGCATGTTAGCATATTAGCGTATTAGCATATTAGCATATTAGCATAGCATATTAGCATATTAACATTAGCATATTAGCATATTAGCATATTAGCATATTAGCATAGCATATTAGCATATTAGCATATTAGCATATTAGCATAGCGTGTTAGTGTATTAGCATATTAGCATATTAGCATAGCATATTAGCATATTAGCATATTAGCATATTAGCATAGCGTGTTAGCATATTAGCGTATTAGCATATTAGCATATTAGCATATTAGCATATTAGCATAGCATATTAGCATATTAGCAAATTAGCATATTAGTATATTAGCATATTAGCATAGCATATTAGCATATTAGCATAGCGTGTTAGCGTATTAGCATATTAGCATATTAGCATATTAGCATATTAGCATAGCATATTAGCATATTAGCATATAGCATATTAGCATATTAACATAGCATATTAGCATATAAGCACATTAGCATATTAGCATATTAGCATAGCATATTAGCATATTAGCATATTAGCATATTAACATATTAGCATATTAGCATATTAGCATATTAGCATAGCGTGTTAGCGTATTAGCATAGCATATTAGCATAGCATATTAGCATAGCATATTAGCATATTAGCATATTAGCATAGCGTGTTAGCGTATTAGCATATTAGCATATTAGCATAGCATATTAGCATATTAGCGTATTAGCATATTAGCATATTAGCATAGCATATTAGCATATTAGCATATAAGCATATTAGCATAGCATATTAGCATATTAGCATATTAGCATAGCATATTAGCATATTAGCATATTAGCATAGCGTGATAGCGTATTAGCATATTAGCATAGCATATTAGCATATTAGCATATTAGCATAGCATATTAGCATATTAGCATAGCGTGTTAGCGTATTAGCATAGCATATTAGCATAGCATATTAGCATATCATATTAGCATATTAGCATATTAGCATATTAGCATATTAGCATAGCATATTAGCATATTAACATAGCATATTAGCATATTAGCATAGCATATTAGCATATTAGCATATTAGCATATTAGCATACGCGTGTTAGCGTATTAGCATAGCATATTAGCATAGCATATTAGCATAGCATATTAGCATATTAGTATATTAGCATATTAGCATAGCATATTAGCATATTAGCATATTAGCATATTAGCATATTAGCATATTAGCATAGCATGTTAGCATATTAGCATATTAGCATATTAGCATATTAGCATATTAGCGTATTAACATAGCATATTAGCATATTAGCATATTAACATATTAGCATAGCATATTAGCATATTAACATATTAGCATATTAGCATAGCATATTAGCATATTAGCATATTAGCATATTAGCATAGCATATTAGCGTATTAGCATATTAACATATTAGCATATTAACATATTAGCATATTAGCATATTAGCATAGCATATTAGCATATTAGCATATTAGCATATTAGCATAGCGAGTTAGCGTATTAGCATATTAGCATATTAGCATATTAGCATATTAGCATAGCATATTAGCATATTAGCATATTAGCATATTATTATATTAGCATATTAGCATATTAGCATAGCATATTAGCATAGCGTGTTAGCGTATTAGCAATATTAGCATATTAGCATAGCATATTAGCATATTAGCATATTAGCATATTAGCATATTAGCATAGCGTGTTAGCATGTTAGCGTATTAGCATATTAGCATATTAGCATATTAGCATATTAGCATATTAGCATATTAGCATAGCATATTAGCATATTAACATATTAGCATATTAGCATAGCATATTAGCATATTAACATATTAGCATAGCGTGTTAGTGTATTAGCATATTAGCATATTAGCATATTAGCATAGCATATTAGCATAGCATATTAGCATATTAGCATATTAGCATAGTATATTAGCATAGTATATTAGCATATTAGCATATTAGCATATTAACATATTAGCATATTAGCATATTAGCATAGCGTGTTAGCGTATTAGCATAGCATATTAGCATAGCATATTAGCATAGCATATTAGCATATTAGCATATTAGCATAGCGTGTTAGCGTATTAGCATATTAGCATATTAGCATAGCATATTAGCATATTAGCGTATTAGCATATTAGCATATTAGCATAGCATATTAGCATATTAGCATATAAGCATATTAGCATAGCATATTAGCATATTAGCATATTAGCATAGCATATTAGCATATTAGCATATTAGCATAGCGTGATAGCGTATTAGCATATTAGCATAGCATATTAGCATATTAGCATATTAGCATAGCATATTAGCATATTAGCATAGCGTGTTAGCGTATTAGCATAGCATATTAGCATAGCATATTAGCATAGCATATTAGCATAGCATATTAGCATATCATATTAGCATATTAGCATATTAGCATATTAGCATATTAGCATAGCATATTAGCATATTAGCATATTAGCATATTAGCATATTAGCATAGCATATTAGCATATTAGCATATTAGCATATTAGCATAGCGTGTTAGCGTATTAGCATAGCATATTAGCATAGCATATTAGCATAGCATATTAGCATATTAGTATATTAGCATATTAGCATAGCATATTAGCATATTAGCATATTAGCATATTAGCATATTAGCATAGCATATTAGCATAGCATGTTAGCATATTAGCATATTAGCATATTAGCATATTAGCATAGCGTGTTAGCGTATTAGCATATTAGCATAGCATAGCATATTAGCATATTAGCATAGCATATTAGCATATTAGCATAGCGTGTTAGCGTATTAGCATATTAGCATATTAGCATAGCATATTAGCATATCATATTAGCATATTAGCATATTAGCATATTAGCATAGCATATTAGCATATTAAGATTAGCATATTAGCATATTAGCATAGCATATTAGCATATAGTATATTAGCATATTAGCATAGCGTGTTAGCGTATTAACGTATTAGCATATTAGCATAGCATATTAGCATATTAACATATTAGCATATTAGCATAGCATATTAGCATATTAGCATATTAGCATATTAACATAGCATATTAGCATAGCATATTAGCATATTAGTATAGCATATTAGCATAGCGTGTTAGCGTATTAGCATATTAGCATATTAGCATAGCATATTAGCATATTAGCATAGCGTGTTAGCATATTAGCGTATTAGCATATTAGCATATTAGCATATTAGCATATTAGCATATTAGCATAGCGTGTTAGCATATTAGCGTATTAGCGTATTAGCATATTAGCATATTAGCATATTAGCATATCGTGTTAGCATAGCGTATTAGCATAGCATATTAGCATATTAGTATATTAGCATATTAGCATAGCATATTAGCATATTAACATATTAGCATATTAGCATAGCATATTAGCATATTAGCATATTAGCATAGCATATTAGCATATTAGCATATTAGCATATTAGCATAGCATGTTAGTATATTAGCGTATTAGCATATTAGCATATTAGCATAGCATATTAGCATATTAACATTAGCATATTAGCATATTAGCATATTAGCATATTAGCATAGCATATTAGCATATTAGCGTATTAACATAGCATATTAGCATATTAGCATATTAACATATTAGCATAGCATATTAGCATATTAACATATTAGCATATTAGCATAGCATATTAGCATATTAGCATATTAGCATATTAGCATAGCATATTAGCGTAATAGCATATTAACATATTAGCATATTAACATATTAGCATATTAGCATATTAGCATAGCATATTAGCATATTAGCATATTAGCATATTAGCATAGCGAGTTAGCGTATTAGCATATTAGCATATTAGCATATTAGCATATTAGCATAGCATATTAGCATATTAGCATATTATTATATTAGCATATTAGCATATTAGCATAGCATATTAGCATAGCGTGTTAGCGTATTAGCATATTAGTATATTAACATATTAGCATATTAGCATATTAGCATAGCGTGTTAGCGTATTAGCATAGCATATTAGCATAGCATATTAGCATAGCATATTAGCATATTAGCATATTAGCATAGCGTGTTAGCGTATTAGCATATTAGCATATTAGCATAGCATATTAGCATATTAGCGTATTAGCATATTAGCATATTAGCATAGCATATTAGCATATTAGCATATAAGCATATTAGCATAGCATATTAGCATATTAGCATATTAGCATAGCATATTAGCATATTAGCATAGCGTGATAGCGTATTAGCATATTAGCATAGCATATTAGCATATTAGCATATTAGCATAGCATATTAGCATATTAGCATAGCGTGTTAGCGTATTAGCATAGCATATTAGCATAGCATATTAGCATATCATATTAGCATATTAGCATATTAGCATATTAGCATAGCATATTAGCATATTAACATAGCATATTAGCATATTAGCATAGCATATTAGCATATTAGTATATTAGCATATTAGCATAGCATATTAGCATATTAGCATATTAGCATATTAGCATATTAGCATATTAGCATAGCATGTTAGCATATTAGCATATTAGCATATTAGCATATTAGCATAGCGTGTTAGCGTATTAGCATATTAGCATAGCATATTAGCATATTAGCATATTAGCATAGCATATTAGCATATTAGCATAGCGTGTTAGCGTATTAGCATATTAGCATATAGCATAGCATATTAGCATATCATATTAGCATATTAGCATATTAGCATATTAGCATAGCATATTAGCATATTAACATAGCATATTAGCATATTAGCATAGCATATTAGCATATTAGTATATTAGCATATTAGCATAGCGTGTTAGCGTATTAACGTATTAGCATATTAGCATAGCATATTAGCATATTAACATATTAGCATATTAGCATAGCATATTAGCATATTAGCATATTAGCATATTAACATAGCATATTAGCATAGCATATTAGCATATTAGTATAGCATATTAGCATAGCGTGTTAGCGTATTAGCATATTAGCATATTAGCATAGCATATTAGCATATTAGCATAGCGTGTTAGCATATTAGCGTATTAGCATATTAGCATATTAGCATATTAGCATATTAGCATAGCGTGTTAGCATATTAGCGTATTAGCGTATTAGCGTATTAGCATATTAGCATATTAGCATATTAGCATATCGTGTTAGCATAGCGTATTAGCATAGCATATTAGCATATTAGTATATTAGCATATTAGCATAGCATATTAGCATATTAACATATTAGCATATTAGCATAGCATATTAGCATATTAGCATATTAGCATAGCATATTAGCATATTAGCATATTAGCATATTAGCATAGCATGTTAGTATATTAGCGTATTAGCATATTAGCATATTAGCATAGCATATTAGCATATTAACATTAGCATATTAGCATATTAGCATATTAGCATATTAGCATAGCATATTAGCATATTAGCGTATTAACATAGCATATTAGCATATTAGCATATTAACATATTAGCATAGCATATTAGCATATTAACATATTAGCATATTAGCATAGCATATTAGCATATTAGCATATTAGCATATTAGCATAGCATATTAGCGTATTAGCATATTAACATATTAGCATATTAACATATTAGCATATTAGCATATTAGCATAGCATATTAGCATATTAGCATATTAGCATATTAGCATAGCGAGTTAGCGTATTAGCATATTAGCATATTAGCATATTAGCATATTAGCATAGCATATTAGCATATTAGCATATTATTATATTAGCATATTAGCATATTAGCATAGCATATTAGCATAGCGTGTTAGCGTATTAGCATATTAGTATATTAACATATTAGCATATTAGCATATTAGCATAGCGTGTTAGCGTATTAGCATAGCATATTAGCATAGCATATTAGCATAGCATATTAGCATATTAGCATATTAGCATAGCGTGTTAGCGTATTAGCATATTAGCATATTAGCATAGCATATTAGCATATTAGCGTATTAGCATATAGCATATTAGCATAGCATATTAGCATATTAGCATATAAGCATATTAGCATAGCATATTAGCATATTAGCATATTAGCATAGCATATTAGCATATTAGCATAGCGTGATAGCGTATTAGCATATTAGCATAGCATATTAGCATATTAGCATATTAGCATAGCATATTAGCATATTAGCATAGCGTGTTAGCGTATTAGCATAGCATATTAGCATAGCATATTAGCATATCATATTAGCATATTAGCATATTAGCATATTAGCATATTAGCATAGCATATTAGCATATTAACATAGCATATTAGCATATTAGCATAGCATATTAGCATATTAGCATATTAGCATATTAGCATATTAGCATATTAGCATAGCGTGTTAGCGTATTAGCATAGCATATTAGCATAGCATATTAGCATAGCATATTAGCATATTAGTATATTAGCATATTAGCATAGCATATTAGCATATTAGCATATTAGCATATTAGCATATTAGTATATTAGCATAGCATGTTAGCATATTAGCATATTAGCATATTAGCATATTAGCATATTAGCGTATTAACATAGCTTATTAGCTTGTTAGCATATTAACATATTAGCATAGCATATTAGCATATTAACATATTAGCATATTAGCATAGCATATTAGCATATTAGCATATTAGCATATTAGCATAGCATATTAGCGTATTAGCATATTAACATATTAGCATATTAACATATTAGCATATTAGCATATTAGCATAGCATATTAGCATATTAGCATATTAGCATATTAGCATAGCGAGTTAGCGTATTAGCATATTAGCATATTAGCATATTAGCATATTAGCATAGCATATTAGCATATTAGCATATTAGCATATTATTATATTAGCATATTAGCATATTAGCATAGCATATTAGCATATTAGCATATTAGCATATTAGCATATTAGCATATTAGCATATTAGCATAGCGTGGTTAGCGTATTAGCATAGCATATTAGCATAGCATATTAGCATAGCATATTAGCATATTAGCATATTAGCATAGCGTGTTAGCGTATTAGCATATTAGCATATTAGCATAGCATATTAGCATATTAGCGTATTAGCATATTAGCATATTAGCATAGCATATTAGCATATTAGCATATAAGCATATTAGCATAGCATATTAGCATATTAGCATATTAGCATAGCATATTAGCATATTAGCATATTAGCATAGCGTGATAGCGTATTAGCATATTAGCATAGCATATTAGCATATTAGCATATTAGCATAGCATATTAGCATATTAGCATAGCGTGTTAGCGTATTAGCATAGCATATTAGCATAGCATATTAGCATAGCATATTAGCATATCATATTAGCATATTAGCATATTAGCATATTAGCATATTAGCATAGCATATTAGCATATTAACATAGCATATTAGCATATTAGCATAGCATATTAGCATATTAGCATATTAGCATATTAGCATAGCGTGTTAGCGTATTAGCATAGCATATTAGCATAGCATATTAGCATAGCATATTAGCATATTAGTATATTAGCATATTAGCATAGCATATTAGCATATTAGCATATTAGCATATTAGCATATTAGCATATTAGCATAGCATGTTAGCATATTAGCATATTAGCATATTAGCATATTAGCATAGCGTGTTAGCGTATTAGCATATTAGCATAGCATATTAGCATATTAGCATATTAGCATAGCATATTAGCATATTAGCATAGCGTGTTAGCATATTAGCATATTAGCATATTAGCATAGCATATTAGCATATCATATTAGCATATTAGCATATTAGCATATTAGCATAGCATATTAGCATATTAACATATTGCATATTAGCATATTAGCATAGCATATTAGCATATTAGTATATTAGCATATTAGCATAGCGTGTTAGCGTATTAACGTATTAGCATATTAGCATAGCATATTAGCATATTAACATATTAGCATATTAGCATAGCATATTAGCATATTAGCATATTAGCATATTAACATAGCATATTAGCATAGCATATTAGCATATTAGTATAGCATATTAGCATAGCGTGTTAGCGTATTAGCATAGCATATTAGCATAGCATATTAGCATATTAGCATAGCGTGTTAGCATATTAGCGTATTAGCATATTAGCATATTAGCATATTAGCATATTAGCATAGCGTGTTAGCATATTAGCGTATTAGCGTATTAGCATATTAGCATATTAGCATATTAGCATATCGTGTTAGCATAGCATATTAGCATATTAGTATATTAGCATATTAGCATAGCATATTAGCATATTAACATATTAGCATATTAGCATAGCATATTAGCATATTAGCATATTAGCATAGCATATTAGCATATTAGCATATTAGCATATTAGCATAGCATGTTAGTATATTAGCGTATTAGCATATTAGCATATTAGCATAGCATATTAGCATATTAACATTAGCATATTAGCATATTAGCATATTAGCATATTAGCATAGCATATTAGCATATTAGCGTATTAACATAGCATATTAGCATATTAGCATATTAACATATTAGCATAGCATATTAGCATATTAACATATTAGCATATTAGCATAGCATATTAGCATAATAGCATATTAGCATATTAGCATAGCATATTAGCGTATTAGCATATTAACATATTAGCATATTAACATATTAGCATATTAGCATATTAGCATAGCATATTAGCATATTAGCATATTAGCATATTAGCATAGCGAGTTAGCGTATTAGCATATTAGCATATTAGCATATTAGCATATTAGCATAGCATATTAGCATATTAGCATATTATTATATTAGCATATTAGCATATTAGCATAGCATATTAGCATAGCGTGTTAGCGTATTAGCATATTAGCATATTAGCATAGCATATTAGCATATTAGCATATTAGCATATTAGCATATTAGCATAGCGTGTTAGCATGTTAGCGTATTAGCATATTAGCATATTAGCATATTAGCATATTAGCAATATTAGCATATTAGCATATTAGCATAGCATATTAGCATATTAACATATTAGCATATTAGCATAGCATATTAGCATATTAACATATTAGCATAGCGTGTTAGTGTATTAGCATATTAGCATATTAGCATATTAGCATAGCATATTAGCATAGCATATTAGCATATTAGCATATTAGCATAGTATATTAGCATAGTATATTAGCATATTAGCATATTAGCATATTAACATATTAGCATATTAGCATATTAGCATAGCGTGTTAGCGTATTAGCATAGCATATTAGCATAGCATATTAGCATAGCATATTAGCATATTAGCATATTAGCATAGCGTGTTAGCGTATTAGCATATTAGCATATTAGCATAGCATATTAGCATATTAGCGTATTAGCATATTAGCATATTAGCATAGTATATTAGCATATTAGCATATAAGCATATTAGCATAGCATATTAGCATATTAGCATATTAGCATAGCATATTAGCATATTAGCATATTAGCATAGCGTGATAGCGTATTAGCATATTAGCATAGCATATTAGCATATTAGCATATTAGCATAGCATATTAGCATATTAGCATAGCGTGTTAGCATATTAGCATAGCATATTAGCATAGCATATTAGCATAGCATATTAGCATATCATATTAGCATATTAGCATATTAGCATATTAGCATATTAGCATAGCATATTAGCATATTAACATAGCATATTAGCATATTAGCATAGCATATTAGCATATTAGCATATTAGCATATTAGCATAGCGTGTTAGCGTATTAGCATAGCATATTAGCATAGCATATTAGCATAGCATATTAGCATATTAGTATATTAGCATATTAGCATAGCATATTAGCATATTAGCATATTAGCATATTAGCATATTAGCATATTAGCATAGCATGTTAGCATATTAGCATATTAGCATATTAGCATATTAGCATAGCGTGTTAGCGTATTAGCATATTAGCATAGCATATTAGCATATTAGCATATTAGCATAGCATATTAGCATATTAGCATAGCGTGTTAGCGTATTAGCATATTAGCATATTAGCATAGCATATTAGCATATCATATTAGCATATTAGCATATTAGCATATTAGCATAGCATATTAGCATATTAACATATTAGCATATTAGCATATTAGCATAGCATATTAGCATATTAGTATATTAGCATATTAGCATAGCGTGTTAGCGTATTAACGTATTAGCATATTAGCATAGCATATTAGCATATTAACATATTAGCATATTAGCATAGCATATTAGCATATTAGCATATTAGCATATTAGCATAGCATATTAGCATATTAGCATATTAGCATATTAACATAGCATATTAGCATAGCATATTAGCATATTAGTATAGCATATTAGCATAGCGTGTTAGCGTATTAGCATATTAGCATATTAGCATAGCATATTAGCATATTAGCATAGCGTGTTAGCATATTAGCGTATTAGCATATTAGCATATTAGCATATTAGCATATTAGCATAGCGTGTTAGCATATTAGCGTATTAGCGTATTAGCATATTAGCATATTAGCATATTAGCATATCGTGTTAGCATAGCGTATTAGCATAGCATATTAGCATATTAGTATATTAGCATATTAGCATAGCATATTAGCATATTAACATATTAGCATATTAGCATAGCATATTAGCATATTAGCATATTAGCATAGCATATTAGCATATTAGCATATTAGCATATTAGCATAGCATGTTAGTATATTAGCGTATTAGCATATTAGCATATTAGCATAGCATATTAGCATATTAACATTAGCATATTAGCATATTAGCATATTAGCATATTAGCATATTAGCATATAGCATAGCATATTAGCATATTAGCGTATTAACATAGCATATTAGCATATTAGCATATTAACATATTAGCATAGCATATTAGCATATTAACATAGCATATTAGCATAGCATATTAGCATATTAGCATATTAGCATATTAGCATAGCATATTAGCGTATTAGCATATTAACATATTAGCATATTAACATATTAGCATATTAGCATATTAGCATAGCATATTAGCATATTAGCATATTAGCATAGCGAGTTAGCGTATTAGCATATTAGCATATTAGCATATTAGCATATTAGCATAGCATATTAGCATATTAGCATATTATTATATTAGCATATTAGCATATTAGCATAGCATATTAGCATAGCGTGTTAGCGTATTAGCATATTAGCATATTAGCATAGCATATTAGCATATTAGCATATTAGCATAGCGTGTTAGCATGTTAGCGTATTAGCATATTAGCATATTAGCATATTAGCATATTAGCATATTAGCATATTAGCATAGCATATTAGCATATTAACATATTAGCATATTAGCATAGCATATTAGCATATTAACATATTAGCATAGCGTGTTAGTGTATTAGCATATTAGCATATTAGCATATTAGCATAGCATATTAGCATAGCATATTAGCATATTAGCATATTAGCATAGTATATTAGCATAGTATATTAGCATATTAGCATATTAGCATATTAACATATTAGCATATTAGCATATTAGCATAGCGTGTTAGCGTATTAGCATAGCATATTAGCATAGCATATTAGCATAGCATATTAGCATATTAGCATATTAGCATATTAGCATATTAGCATAGCATATTAGCATATTAACATAGCATATTAGCATATAGCATAGCATATTAGCATATTAGCATATTAGCATATTAGCATAGCGTGTTAGCGTATTAGCATAGCATATTAGCATAGCATATTAGCATAGCATATTAGCATATTAGTATATTAGCATATTAGCATAGCATATTAGCATATTAGCATATTAGCATATTAGCATATTAGCATATTAGCATATTAGCATATTAGCATAGCATGTTAGCATATTAGCATATTAGCATATTAGCATATTAGCATAGCGTGTTAGCGTATTAGCATATTAGCATAGCATATTAGCATATTAGCATAGCATGTTAGCATATTAGCATATTAGCATATTAGCATATTAGCATAGCGTGTTAGCGTATTAGCATATTAGCATAGCATATTAGCATATTAGCATATTAGCATAGCATATTAGCATATTAGCATAGCGTGTTAGCGTATTAGCATATTAGCATATTAGCATAGCATATTAGCATATCATATTAGCATATTAGCATATTAGCATAGCATATTAGCATATTAGTATATTAGCATATTAGCATAGCGTGTTAGCGTATTAACGTATTAGCATATTAGCATAGCATATTAGCATATTAACATATTAGCATATTAGCATAGCATATTAGCATATTAGCATATTAGCATATTAACATAGCATATTAGCATAGCATATTAGCATATTAGTATAGCATATTAGCATAGCGTGTTAGCGTATTAGCATATTAGCATATTAGCATAGCATATTAGCATATTAGCATAGCGTGTTAGCATATTAGCGTATTAGCATATTAGCATATTAGCATATTAGCATATTAGCATAGCGTGTTAGCATATTAGCGTATTAGCGTATTAGCATATTAGCATATTAGCATATTAGCATATCGTGTTAGCATAGCGTATTAGCATAGCATATTAGCATATTAGTATATTAGCATATTAGCATAGCATATTAGCATATTAACATATTAGCATATTAGCATAGCATATTAGCATATTAGCATATTAGCATAGCATATTAGCATATTAGCATATTAGCATATTAGCATAGCATGTTAGTATATTAGCGTATTAGCATATTAGCATAGCATGTTAGTATATTAGCGTATTAGCATATTAGCATATTAGCATAGCATATTAGCATATTAACATTAGCATATTAGCATATTAGCATATTAGCATATTAGCATAGCATATTAGCATATTAGCGTATTAACATAGCATATTAGCATATTAGCATATTAACATATTAGCATAGCATATTAGCATATTAACATATTAGCATATTAGCATAGCATATTAGCATATTAGCATATTAGCATATTAGCATATTAGCATAGCATATTAGCGTATTAGCATATTAACATATTAGCATATTAACATATTAGCATATTAGCATATTAGCATAGCATATTAGCATATTAGCATATTAGCATATTAGCATAGCGAGTTAGCGTATTAGCATATTAGCATATTAGCATATTAGCATATTAGCATAGCATATTAGCATATTAGCATATTATTATATTAGCATATTAGCATATTAGCATAGCATATTAGCATAGCGTGTTAGCGTATTAGCATATTAGCATATTAGCATAGCATATTAGCATATTAGCATATTAGCATATTAGCATATTAGCATATTAGCAAATTAGCATATTAGCATATTAGCATATTAGCATATTAGCATATTAGCATATTAGCATATTAGCATATTAGCATAGCATATTAGCATATTAGCATATTAGCATATTAGCATAGCATATTAGCATATTAGCAAATTAGCATATTAGCATATTAGCATGTTAGCATAGCATGTTAGCATATTAGCATAGCATTTAAGCATATTAGCATATTAGCATAGCATATTAGCATAGCGTGTTAGCATATTAGCATATTAGCATATTAGCATAGCATATTAGCATATTAGCATATTAGCATATTAGCATAGTATAACGTGTTAGCGTATTAGCATATTGGCATATTAGTATAGCATATTAGCATATTAGCATATTAGCATATTAGCATAGCATATTAGCATAACATATTAGCATATTAGCATATTAGCATAGCGTGTTAACGTATTAGCATATTAGCATATTAGCATAGCATATTAGCATATTAGCATATTATATTAGAATAGCATATTAGCAAATTAGCATATTAGCATATTAGCATAGTATATTAGCATATTAGCATATTAGCATATTAGCATATTAGCATTTTAGCATATTAACATATTAGCATATTAGCATAGCATATTAGCATAGCATATTAGCATAACATATTAGCATATTAGTATATTAGCATATTAGCATAGCGTGTTAGCGTATTAGCATATTAGCATATTAGCATATTAGCATAGCATATTAGCATATTAGCATATTAGCATATTAGCATATTAGCATATTAACATATTAGCATAGCATATTAGCATATTAGCATATTAGCATATTAGCATATTAGCATATTAGCATATTAGCATAGCATATTAGCATATTAGCATATTAGCATATTAGCATATTAGCATAGCATATTAGCATATTAGCATATTAACATATTAGTATATTAGCATAGCATATTAACATATTACCATATTAGCATAGCATATTAGCATATTAGCATAGCGTGTTAGCATATTAACATATTAGCATATTAGCATAGCATATTAGCATATTAGCATATTAGCATAGCATATTAGCATATTAGCATATTAGCATATTAGCATAGTATATTAGCATATTAGCATATTAGCATAGCATATTAGCATAGCATATTAGCATATTAGCATATTAGCATATTAGCATATTAGCATATTAGCATATTAGCATATTAGCATATTAGCATATTTGCATATTAGCATAGCATATTAGCATATTAGCATATTAGCATAGCGTGTTAGCATATTAGCATATTAGCATATTAGCGTAGCATATTAGCATATTAGCATATTAGCATATTAGCATATTAGCATAGTATGTTAGCATATTAACGTATTAGCATATTAGCATATTAGCATAGCATATTAGCATATTAACATATTAGCATATTAGCATATTAACATATTAGCATATTAGCATAGCATATTAGTATATTAGCATATTAGCATATTAGCATAGCGTGTTAGCGTATTAGCATATTAGCATATTAGCATATTAGCATATTAGCATATTAGCATATTAGCATAGCATATTAGCATATTAGCATATTAGCATATTAGCATAGCGTGTTAGCATATTAGCGTATTAGCATATTAGCATATTAGCATATTAGCATATTAGCATATTAACATATTAGCATAGTATATTAGCATATTAGCATATTAGCATATTAGCATATTAGCATATTAGCATATTAGCATATTAGCATAGCATATTAGCATATTAGCATAGCGTGTTAGCGTATTAGCATATTAGCATATTAGCATATTAGCATATTAGCATATTATCATATTAGCATATTAGCATATTAGCATATTAGCATAGCATATTAGCATATTAGCATATTAGCATATTAGCATATTAACATAGCATATTAGCATATTAGCATATTAGCATATTAGCATAGCGTGTTAGCATATTAGCATATTAGCATATTAGCATAGCATATTAGCATATTAGCATATTAGCATATTAGCATATTAGCATATTAGCATATTAGCATATTAGCAAATTAGCATAGCATATTAGCATATTAGCATATTAGCATATTAGCATAGCGTGTTAGCATATTAGCGTATTAGCATATTAGCATATTAGCATATTAGCATATTAGCATAGCATATTAGCATATTAGCATATTAGCATATTAGCATAGCGTGTTAGCGTATTAGCATATTAGCATATTAGCATAGCATATTAGCAAATTAGCATATTAGCATATTAGCATAGCATATTAACATATTAGCATATTAGCATATTAGCATATTAGCATATTAGCATAGCATATTAGCATAGCGTGTTAGCGTATTAGCATATTAGCATATTAGCATATTAGCATATTAGCATAGCATATTAGCATATTAGCATATTAGCATATTAGCATAGCGTGTTAGCATATTAGCATATTAGCATATTAGCATAGCATATTAGCATATTAGCATATTAGCATATTAGCATATTAGCATAGCATATTAGCATATTAGCATATTAGCATAGCATATTAGCATATTAGCATATTAGCATATTAGCATAGTATATTAGCATATTAGCATATTAGCATATTAGCATAGCGTGTTAGCGTATTAGCATATTAGCATAGCATATTAGCATATTAGCATATTAGCATATTAGCATATTAACATAGCATATTAGCATATTAGTATATTAGCATATTAACATATTAGCATATTAGCATAGTATAAGGTGTTAGCGTATTAGCATATTAGCATATTAGCATATTAGCATAGCATATTAGCATATTAGCATATTAGCATATTAGCATAGCATATTAGCATAACATATTAGCATATTAGCATATTAGTATATTAGCATAGCATATTAGCATATTAGCATATTAGCATATTAGCATAGCATATTAGCATAACATATTAGCATATTAGCATATTAGCATATTAGCATAGCGTGTTAACGTATTAGCATATTAGCATATTAGCATAGCATATTAGCATATTAGCATAGCATATTAGCATATTAGCATATTAGCATATTAGCATAGTATATTAGCATATTAGCATATTAGCATATTAGCATATTAGCATATTAGCATATTAACATAGCATATTAGCATAGCATATTAGCATAGCATATTAGCATAGCATATTAGCATATTAGCATATTAGCATAGCGTGTTAGCGTATTAGCATATTAGCATATTAGCATATTAGCATAGCATATTAGCATATTACCATATTTAGCATATTAACATAGCATATTAGCATATTAGCATATTAGCATAGCATATTAGCATATTAGCATATTAGCATATTAGCATAGCATATTAGCATATTAGCATATTAGCATAGCATATTAGCATATTAACATATTAGCATATTAGCATAGCGTGTTAGCGTATTAGCATATTAGCATAGCATATTAGCATATTAGCATATTAGCATAGCAAATTAGCATATTAGCATAGCGTGTTAGCGTATTAGCATATTAGCATATTAGCATAGCATATTAGCATATCATATTAGCATATTAGCATATTAGCATATTAGCATAGCATATTAGCATATTAACATATTAGCATATTAGCATATTAGCATAGCATATTAGCATATTAGTATATTAGCATATTAGCATAGCGTGTTAGCGTATTAACGTATTAGCATATTAGCATAGCATATTAGCATATTAACATATTAGCATATTAGCATAGCATATTAGCATATTAGCATATTAGCATATTAACATAGCATATTAGCATAGCATATTAGCATATTAGTATAGCATATTAGCATAGCGTGTTAGCGTATTAGCATATTAGCATATTAGCATAGCATATTAGCATATTAGCATAGCGTGTTAGCATATTAGCGTATTAGCATATTAGCATATTAGCATATTAGCATATTAGCATAGCGTGTTAGCATATTAGCGTATTAGCATATTAGCATATTAGCATATTAGCATATTAGCATATCGTGTTAGCATAGCGTATTAGCATAGCATATTAGCATATTAGTATATTAGCATATTAGCATAGCATATTAGCATATTAACATATTAGCATATTAGCATAGCATATTAGCATATTAGCATATTAGCATAGCATATTAGCATATTAGCATATTAGCATATTAGCATAGCATGTTAGTATATTAGCGTATTAGCATATTAGCATATTAGCATAGCATATTAGCATATTAACATTAGCATATTAGCATATTAGCATATTAGCATATTAGCATAGCATATTAGCATATTAGCATATTAGCATATTAGCATAGCGTGTTAGTGTATTAGCATATTAGCATATTAGCATAGCATATTAGCATATTAGCATATTAGCATATTAGCATAGCGTGTTAGCATAGCGTATTAGCATATTAGCATATTAGCATATTAGCATATTAGCATATTAGCATAGCATATTAGCATATTAGCAAATTAGCATATTAGTATATTAGCATATTAGCATAGCATATTAGCATATTAGCATAGCGTGTTAGCGTATTAGCATAGCATATTAGCATATTAGCATAGCATATTAGCATATTAGCATATTAGCATATTAGCATATTAACATAGCATATTAGCATATTAGCATATTAGCATATTAGCATATTAGCATATTAGCATAGCATATTAGCATATTAGCATATTAGCATATTAACATATTAGCATATTAGCATATTAGCATAGCGTGTTAGCGTATTAGCATAGCATATTAGCATAGCATATTAGCATAGCATATTAGCATAGCATATTAGCATATTAGCATATTAGCATAGCGTGTTAGCGTATTAGCATATTAGCATATTAGCATAGCATATTAGCATATTAGCGTATTAGCATATTAGCATATTAGCATATTAGCATAGCATATTAGCATATTAGCATATAAGCATATTAGCATAGCATATTAGCATATTAGCATATTAGCATAGCATATTAGCATATTAGCATATTAGCATAGCGTGATAGCGTATTAGCATATTAGCATAGCGTGATAGCGTATTAGCATAT
The DNA here is from genome assembly GCF_023856365.1 of Brienomyrus brachyistius. Classification (NCBI taxonomy): domain Eukaryota; kingdom Metazoa; phylum Chordata; class Actinopteri; order Osteoglossiformes; family Mormyridae; genus Brienomyrus; species Brienomyrus brachyistius. The sequence continues at coordinate 62,173 of NW_026042891.1, read as the reverse complement.
TAGCATAGCATATTAGCATATTAGCATATTAGCATAGCATATTAGCATATTAGCATAGCGTGTTAGCGTATTAGCATAGCATATTAGCATAGCATATTAGCATATCATATTAGCATATTAGCATATTAGCATATTAGCATATTAGCATAGCATATTAGCATATTAACATAGCATATTAGCATATTAGCATAGCATATTAGCATATTAACATAGCATATTAGCATATTAGCATAGCATATTAGCATATTAGCATATTAGCATATTAGCATAGCGTGTTAGCGTATTAGCATAGCATATTAGCATAGCATATTAGCATAGCATATTAGCATATTAGTATATTAGCATATTAGCATAGCATATTAGCATATTAGCATATTAGCATATTAGCATATTAGCATATTAGCATAGCATGTTAGCATATTAGCATATTAGCATATTAGCATATTAGCATAGCGTGTTAGCGTATTAGCATATTAGCATAGCATATTAGCATATTAGCATATTAGCATAGCATATTAGCATATTAGCATAGCGTGTTAGCGTATTAGCATATTAGCATATTAGCATAGCATATTAGCATATCATATTAGCATATTAGCATATTAGCATATTAGCATAGCATATTAGCATATTAACATATTAGCATATTAGCATATTAGCATAGCATATTAGCATATTAGTATATTAGCATATTAGCATAGCGTGTTAGCGTATTAACGTATTAGCATATTAGCATAGCATATTAGCATATTAACATATTAGCATATTAGCATAGCATATTAGTATATTACTATATTAGCATATTAACATAGCATATTAGCATAGCATATTAGCATATTAGTATAGCATATTAGCATAGCGTGTTAGCGTATTAGCATATTAGCATATTAGCATAGCGTGTTAGCATATTAGCGTATTAGCATATTAGCATATTAGCGTATTAGCATATTAGCATATTAGCATATTAGCATATTAGCATAGCGTGTTAGCATATTAGCGTATTAGCGTATTAGCATATTAGCATATTAGCATATCGTGTTAGCATAGCGTATTAGCATAGCATATTAGCATATTAGTATATTAGCATATTAGCATAGCATATTAGCATATTAACATATTAGCATATTAGCATAGCATATTAGCATATTAGCATATTAGCATAGCATATTAGCATATTAGCATATTAGCATATTAGCATAGCATGTTAGTATATTAGCGTATTAGCATATTAGCATATTAGCATAGCATATTAGCATATTAACATTAGCATATTAGCATATTAGCATATTAGCATATTAGCATAGCATATTAGCATATTAGCGTATTAACATAGCATATTAGCATATTAGCATATTAACATATTAGCATAGCATATTAGCATATTAACATATTAGCATATTAGCATAGCATATTAGCATATTAGCATATTAGCATATTAGCATAGCATATTAGCGTATTAGCATATTAACATATTAGCATATTAACATATTAGCATATTAGCATATTAGCATAGCATATTAGCATATTAGCATATTAGCATATTAGCATAGCGAGTTAGCGTATTAGCATATTAGCATATTAGCATATTAGCATAGCATATTAGCATATTAGCATATTATTATATTAGCATATTAGCATATTAGCATAGCATATTAGCATAGCGTGTTAGCGTATTAGCATATTAGCATATTAGCATATTAGCATATTAGCATATTAGCATATTAGCATATTAGCATATTAGCATATTAGCATATTAGCAAATTAGCATATTAGCATATTAGCATATTAGCATATTAGCATATTAGCATATTAGCATATTAGCATAGCATATTAGCATATTAGCATATTAGCATATTAGCATATTAGCATAGCATATTAGCATATTAGCAAATTAGCATATTAGCATATTAGCATGTTAGCATAGCATGTTAGCATATTAGCATAGCATTTAAGCATATTAGCATATTAGCATAGCATATTAGCATAGCGTGTTAGCATATTAGCATATTAGCATATTAGCATAGCATATTAGCATATTAGCATATTAGCATATTAGCATAGTATAACGTGTTAGCGTATTAGCATATTAGCATATTAGTATAGCATATTAGCATATTAGCATATTAGCATATTAGCATAGCATATTAGCATAACATATTAGCATATTAGCATATTAGCATATTAGCATAGCGTGTTAACGTATTAGCATATTAGCATATTAGCATAGCATATTAGCATATTAGCATATTATATTAGAATAGCATATTAGCAAATTAGCATATTAGCATATTAGCATAGTATATTAGCATATTAGCATATTAGCATATTAGCATATTAGCATATTAGCATATTAGCATATTAGCATATTAACATATTAGCATATTAGCATAGCATATTAGCATAGCATATTAGCATAACATATTAGCATATTAGTATATTAGCATATTAGCATAGCGTGTTAGCGTATTAGCATATTAGCATATTAGCATAGCATATTAGCATATTAGCATATTAGCATATTAGCATATTAGCATATTAACATATTAGCATAGCATATTAGCATATTAGCATATTAGCATATTAGCATATTAGCATATTAGCATATTAGCATAGCATATTAGCATATTAGCATATTAGCATATTAGCATATTAGCATAGCATATTAGCATATTAGCATATTAACATATTAGTATATTAGCATAGCATATTAACATATTACCATATTAGCATAGCATATTAGCATATTAGCATAGCGTGTTAGCATATTAACATATTAGCATATTAGCATAGCATATTAGCATATTAGCATATTAGCATATTAGCATATTAGCATATTAGCATAGCATATTAGCATATTAGCATATTAGCATATTAGCATAGTATATTAGCATATTAGCATATTAGCATAGCATATTAGCATAGCATATTAGCATATTAGCATATTAGCATATTAGCATATTAGCATATTAGCATATTAGCATATTAGCATATTTGCATATTAGCATAGCATATTAGCATATTAGCATATTAGCATATTAGCATATTAGCATAGCATATTAGCATATTAGCATATTAGCATAGCGTGTTAGCATATTAGCATATTAGCATATTAGCGTAGCATATTAGCATATTAGCATATTAGCATAGCATATTAGCATAGTATGTTAGCATATTAACGTATTAGCATATTAGCATATTAGCATAGCATATTAGCATATTAACATATTAGCATATTAGCATATTAACATATTAGCATATTAGCATAGCATATTAGCATATTAACATATTAGCATATTAGCATATTAACATATTAGCATATTAGCATAGCATATTAGTATATTAGCATATTAGCATATTAGCATAGCGTGTTAGCGTATTAGCATATTAGCATATTAGCATATTAGCATAATTAGCATATTAGCATATTAGCATAGCATATTAGCATATTAGCATATTAGCATATTAGCATAGCGTGTTAGCATATTAGCGTATTAGCATATTAGCATATTAGCATATTAGCATATTAGCATATTAACATATTAGCATAGTATATTAGCATATTAGCATATTAGCATATTAGCATATTAGCATATTAGCATATTAGCATAGCATATTAGCATATTAGCATAGCGTGTTAGCGTATTAGCATATTAGCATATTAGCATATTAGCATATTAGCATATTATCATATTAGCATATTAGCATATTAGCATATTAGCATAGCATATTAGCATATTAGCATATTAGCATATTAGCATATTAACATAGCATATTAGCATATTAGCATATTAGCATATTAGCATAGCGTGTTAGCATATTAGCATATTAGCATATTAGCATAGCATATTAGCATATTAGCATATTAGCATATTAGCATATTAGCATATAGCAAATTAGCATAGCATATTAGCATATTAGCATATTAGCATATTAGCATAGCGTGTTAGCATATTAGCGTATTAGCATATTAGCATATTAGCATATTAGCATATTAGCATAGCATATTAGCAGATTAGCATATTAGCATATTAGCATAGGCGTGTTAGCGTATTAGCATATTAGCATATTAGCATAGCATATTAGCAAATTAGCATATTAGCATATTAGCATAGCATATTAACATATTAGCATATTAGCATATTAGCATATTAGCATATTAGCATAGCATATTAGCATATTAGCATATTAGCATATTAGCATAGCGTGTTAGCGTATTAGCATATTAGCATATTAGCATAGCATATTAGCAAATTAGCATATTAGCATATTAGCATAGCATATTAACATATTAGCATATTAGCATATTAGCATATTAGCATATTAGCATAGCATATTAGCATAGCGTGTTAGCGTATTAGCATATTAGCATATTAGCATATTAGCATAGCATATTAGCATATTAGCATATTAGCATATTAGCATAGCGTGTTAGCATATTAGCATATTAGCATTATTAGCATAGCATATTAGCATATTAGCATATTAGCATATTAGCATATTAGCATAGCATATTAGCATATTAGCATATTAGCATAGCATATTAGCATATTAGCATATTAGCATATTCGCATAGTATATTAGCATATTAGCATATTAGCATATTAGCATAGCGTGTTAGCGTATTAGCATATTAGCATAGCATATTAGCATATTAGCATATTAGCATATTAGCATATTAACATAGCATATTAGCATATTAGTATATTAGCATATTAACATATTAGCATATTAGCATAGTATAAGGTGTTAGCGTATTAGCATATTAGCATATTAGCATATTAGCATAGCATATTAGCATATTAGCATATTAGCATATTAGCATAGCATATTAGCATAACATATTAGCATATTAGCATATTAGCATATTAGCATATTAGCATAGCATATTAGCATATTTAGCATATTAGCATATTAGCATAGCATATTAGCATAACATATTAGCATATTAGCATATTAGCATAGCGTGTTAACGTATTAGCATATTAGCATATTAGCATAGCATATTAGCATATTAGCATAGCATATTAGCATATTAGCATATTAGCATATTAGCATAGTATATTAGCATATTAGCATATTAGCATATTAGCATATTAGCATATTAGCATATTAACATAGCATATTAGCATAGCATATTAGCATAGCATATTAGCATAGCATATTAGCATATTAGCATATTAGCATAGCGTGTTAGCGTATTAGCATATTAGCATATTAGCATATTAGCATAGCATATTAGCATATTACCATATTTAGCATATTAACATAGCATATTAGCATATTAGCATATTAGCATAGCATATTAGCATATTAGCATATTAGCATATTAGCATAGCATATTAGCATATAGCATATTAGCATAGCATATTAGCATATTAACATATTAGCATATTAGCTAGCGTGTTAGCGTATTAGCATATTAGCATAGCATATTAGCATATTAGCATATTAGCATAGCAAATTAGCATATTAGCATAGCGTGTTAGCGTATTAGCATATTAGCATATTAGCATAGCATATTAGCATATCATATTAGCATATTAGCATATTAGCATATTAGCATAGCATATTAGCATATTAACATATTAGCATATTAGCATATTAGCATAGCATATTAGCATATTAGTATATTAGCATATTAGCATAGCGTGTTAGCGTATTAACGTATTAGCATATTAGCATAGCATATTAGCATATTAACATATTAGCATATTAGCATAGCATATTAGCATATTAGCATATTAGCATATTAACATAGCATATTAGCATAGCATATTAGCATATTAGTATAGCATATTAGCATAGCGTGTTAGCGTATTAGCATATTAGCATATTAGCATAGCATATTAGCATATTAGCATAGCGTGTTAGCATATTAGCGTATTAGCATATTAGCATATTAGCATATTAGCATATTAGCATAGCGTGTTAGCATATTAGCGTATTAGCGTATTAGCATATTAGCATATTCGCATATTAGCATATCGTGTTAGCATAGCGTATTAGCATAGCATATTAGCATATTAGTATATTAGCATATTAGCATAGCATATTAGCATATTAATATATTAGCATATTAGCATAGCATATTAGCATATTAGCATATTAGCATAGCATATTAGCATATTAGCATATTAGCATATTAGCATAGCATGTTAGTATATTAGCGTATTAGCATATTAGCATATTAGCATAGCATATTAGCATATTAACATTAGCATATTAGCATATTAGCATATTAGCATATTAGCATAGCATATTAGCATATTAGCGTATTAACATAGCATATTAGCATATTAGCATATTAACATATTAGCATAGCATATTAGCATATTAACATATTAGCATATTAGCATAGCATATTAGCATATTAGCATATTAGCATATTAGCATAGCATATTAGCGTATTAGCATATTAACATATTAGCATATTAACATATTAGCATATTAGCATATTAGCATAGCATATTAGCATATTAGCATATTAGCATATTAGCATAGCGAGTTAGCGTATTAGCATATTAGCATATTAGCATATTAGCATATTAGCATAGCATATTAGCATATTAGCATATTATTATATTAGCATATTAGCATATTAGCATAGCATATTAGCATAGCGTGTTAGCGTATTAGCATATTAGTATATTAACATTTAGCATATTAGCATATTAGCATAGCGTGTTAGCGTATTAGTATAGCATATAGCATAGCATATTAGCATAGCATATTAGCATATTAGCATATTAGCATAGCGTGTTAGCGTATTAGCATATTAGCATATTAGCATAGCATATTAGCATATTAGCGTATTAGCATATTAGCATATTAGCATAGCATATTAGCATATTAGCATATAAGCATATTAGCATAGCATATTAGCATATTAGCATATTAGCATAGCATATTAGCATAATAGCATAGCGTGATAGCGTATTAGCATATTAGCATAGCATATTAGCATATTAGCATATTAGCATAGCATATTAGCATATTAGCATAGCGTGTTAGCGTATTAGCATAGCATATTAGCATAGCATATTAGCATATCATATTAGCATATTAGCATATTAGCATATTAGCATATTAGCATAGCATATTAGCATATTAACATAGCATATTAGCATATTAGCATAGCATATTAGCATATTAGCATATTAGCATATTAGCATAGCGTGTTAGCGTATTAGCATAGCATATTAGCATAGCATATTAGCATAGCATATTAGCATATTAGTATATTAGCATATTAGCATAGCATATTAGCATATTAGCATATTAGCATATTAGCATATTAGTATATTAGCATAGCATGTTAGCATATTAGCATATTAGCATATTAGCATATTAGCATATTAGCGTATTAACATAGCATATTAGCATGTTAGCATATTAACATATTAGCATAGCATATTAGCATATTAACATATTAGCATATTAGCATAGCATATTAGCATATTAGCATATTAGCATATTAGCATAGCATATTAGCGTATTAGCATATTAACATATTAGCATATTAACATATTAGCATATTAGCATATTAGCATAGCATATTAGCATATTAGCATATTAGCATATTAGCATAGCGAGTTAGCGTATTAGCATATTAGCATATTAGCATATTAGCATATTAGCATATTAGCATAGCATATTAGCATATTAGCATATTAGCATATTATTATATTAGCATATTAGCATATTAGCATAGCATATTAGCATATTAGCATATTAGCATATTAGCATATTAGCATATTAGCATATTAGCATAGCGTGTTAGCGTATTAGCATAGCATATTAGCATAGCATATTAGCATAGCATATTAGCATATTAGCATATTAGCATAGCGTGTTAGCGTATTAGCATATTAGCATATTAGCATAGCATATTAGCATATTAGCGTATTAGCATATTAGCATATTAGCATAGCATATTAGCATATTAGCATATAAGCATATTAGCATAGCATATTAGCATATTAGCATATTAGCATAGCATATTAGCATATTAGCATATTAGCATAGCGTGATAGCGTATTAGCATATTAGCATAGCATATTAGCATATTAGCATATTAGCATAGCATATTAGCATATTAGCATAGCGTGTTAGCGTATTAGCATAGCATATTAGCATAGCATATTAGCATAGCATATTAGCATATCATATTAGCATATTAGCATATTAGCATATTAGCATATTAGCATAGCATATTAGCATATTAACATAGCATATTAGCATATTAGCATAGCATATTAGCATATTAGCATATTAGCATATTAGCATAGCGTGTTAGCGTATTAGCATAGCATATTAGCATAGCATATTAGCATAGCATATTAGCATAGCATATTAGCATATTAGTATATTAGCATATTAGCATAGCATATTAGCATATTAGCATATTAGCATATTAGCATATTAGCATATTAGCATATTAGCATAGCATGTTAGCATATTAGCATATTAGCATATTAGCATAGCGTGTTAGCGTATTAGCATATTAGCATAGCATATTAGCATATTAGCATATTAGCATAGCATATTAGCATATTAGCATAGCGTGTTAGCATATTAGCATATTAGCATATTAGCATAGCATATTAGCATATCATATTAGCATATTAGCATATTAGCATATTAGCATAGCATATTAGCATATTAACATATTAGCATATTAGCATATTAGCATAGCATATTAGCATATTAGTATATTAGCATATTAGCATAGCGTGTTAGCGTATTAACGTATTAGCATATTAGCATAGCATATTAGCATATTAACATATTAGCATATTAGCATAGCATATTAGCATATTAGCATATTAGCATATTAACATAGCATATTAGCATAGCATATTAGCATATTAGTATAGCATATTAGCATATTAGCATATTAGCATATTAACATAGCATATTAGCATAGCATATTAGCATATTAGTATAGCATATTAGCATAGCGTGTTAGCGTATTAGCATATTAGCATATTAGCATAGCATATTAGCATATTAGCATAGCGTGTTAGCATATTAGCGTATTAGCATATTAGCATATTAGCATATTAGCATATTAGCATAGCGTGTTAGCATATTAGCGTATTAGCGTATTAGCATATTAGCATATTAGCATATTAGCATATCGTGTTAGCATAGCGTATTAGCATAGCATATTAGCATATTAAGTATATTAGCATATTAGCATAGCATATTAGCATATTAACATATTAGCATATTAGCATAGCATATTAGCATATTAGCATATTAGCATAGCATATTAGCATATTAGCATATTAGCATATTAGCATAGCATGTTAGTATATTAGCGTATTAGCATATTAGCATATTAGCATAGCATATTAGCATATTAACATTAGCATATTAGCATATTAGCATATTAGCATATTAGCATAGCATATTAGCATATTAGCGTATTAACATAGCATATTAGCATATTAGCATATTAACATATTAGCATAGCATATTAGCATATTAACATATTAGCATATTAGCATAGCATATTAGCATATTAGCATATTAGCATATTAGCATAGCATATTAGCGTATTAGCATATTAACATATTAGCATATTAACATATTAGCATATTAGCATATTAGCATAGCATATTAGCATATTAGCATATTAGCATATTAGCATATTAGCATAGCGAGTTAGCGTATTAGCATATTAGCATATTAGCATATTAGCATATTAGCATATTAGCATAGCATATTAGCATATTAGCATATTATTATATTAGCATATTAGCATATTAGCATAGCATATTAGCATAGCGTGTTAGCGTATTAGCATATTAGCATATTAGCATAGCATATTAGCATATTAGCATATTAGCATATTAGCATATTAGCATAGCGTGTTAGCATGTTAGCGTATTAGCATATTAGCATATTAGCATATTAGCATATTAGCATATTAGCATATTAGCATATTAGCATAGCATATTAGCATATTAACATATTAGCATATTAGCATAGCATATTAGCATATTAACATATTAGCATAGCGTGTTAGTGTATTAGCATATTAGCATATTAGCATATTAGCATAGCATATTAGCATAGCATATTAGCATATTAGCATATTAGCATAGTATATTAGCATAGTATATTAGCATATTAGCATATTAGCATATTAACATATTAGCATATTAGCATATTAGCATAGCGTGTTAGCGTATTAGCATAGCATATTAGCATAGCATATTAGCATAGCATATTAGCATATTAGCATATTAGCATAGCGTGTTAGCGTATTAGCATATTAGCATATTAGCATAGCATATTAGCATATTAGCGTATTAGCATATTAGCATATTAGCATAGTATATTAGCATATTAGCATATAAGCATATTAGCATAGCATATTAGCATATTAGCATATTAGCATAGCATATTAGCATATTAGCATATTAGCATAGCGTGATAGCGTATTAGCATATTAGCATAGCATATTAGCATATTAGCATATTAGCATAGCATATTAGCATATTAGCATAGCGTGTTAGCGTATTAGCATAGCATATTAGCATAGCATATTAGCATAGCATATTAGCATATCATATTAGCATATTAGCATATTAGCATATTAGCATATTAGCATAGCATATTAGCATATTAACATAGCATATTAGCATATTAGCATAGCATATTAGCATATTAGCATATTAGCATATTAGCATAGCGTGTTAGCGTATTAGCATAGCATATTAGCATAGCATATTAGCATAGCATATTAGCATATTAGTATATTAGCATATTAGCATAGCATATTAGCATATTAGCATATTAGCATATTAGCATATTAGCATATTAGCATAGCATGTTAGCATATTAGCATATTAGCATATTAGCATATTAGCATAGCGTGTTAGCGTATTAGCATATTAGCATAGCATATTAGCATATTAGCATATTAGCATAGCATATTAGCATATTAGCATAGCGTGTTAGCGTATTAGCATATTAGCATATTAGCATAGCATATTAGCATATCATATTAGCATATTAGCATATTAGCATATTAGCATAGCATATTAGCATATTAACATATTAGCATATTAGCATATTAGCATAGCATATTAGCATATTAGTATATTAGCATATTAGCATAGCGTGTTAGCGTATTAACGTATTAGCATATTAGCATATTAGCATAGCATATTAGCATATTAACATATTAGCATATTAGCATAGCATATTAGCATATTAGCATATTAGCATATTAACATAGCATATTAGCATAGCATATTAGCATATTAGTATAGCATATTAGCATAGCGTGTTAGCGTATTAGCATATTAGCATATTAGCATAGCATATTAGCATATTAGCATAGCGTGTTAGCATATTAGCGTATTAGCATATTAGCATATTAGCATATTAGCATATTAGCATAGCGTGTTAGCATATTAGCGTATTAGCGTATTAGCATATTAGCATATTAGCATATTAGCATATCGTGTTAGCATAGCGTATTAGCATAGCATATTAGCATATTAGTATATTAGCATATTAGCATAGCATATTAGCATATTAACATATTAGCATATTAGCATAGCATATTAGCATATTAGCATATTAGCATAGCATATTAGCATATTAGCATATTAGCATATTAGCATAGCATGTTAGTATATTAGCGTATTAGCATATTAGCATATTAGCATAGCATATTAGCATATTAACATTAGCATATTAGCATATTAGCATATTAGCATATTAGCATAGCATATTAGCATATTAGCGTATTAACATAGCATATTAGCATATTAGCATATTAACATATTAGCATAGCATATTAGCATATTAACATATTAGCATATTAGCATAGCATATTAGCATATTAGCATATTAGCATATTAGCATAGCATATTAGCGTATTAGCATATTAACATATTAGCATATTAACATATTAGCATATTAGCATATTAGCATAGCATATTAGCATATTAGCATATTAGCATAGCGTGTTAGCATGTTAGCGTATTAGCATATTAGCATATTAGCATATTAGCATATTAGCATATTAGCATATTAGCATATTAGCATATTAGCATAGCATATTAGCATATTAACATATTAGCATATTAGCATAGCATATTAGCATATTAACATATTAGCATAGCGTGTTAGTGTATTAACATATTAGCATATTAGCATATTAGCATAGCATATTAGCATAGCATATTAGCATATTAGCATATTAGCATAGTATATTAGCATAGTATATTAGCATATTAGCATATTAGCATATTAACATATTAGCATATTAGCATATTAGCATAGCGTGTTAGCGTATTAGCATAGCATATTAGCATAGCATATTAGCATAGCATATTAGCATATTAGCATATTAGCATAGCGTGTTAGCGTATTAGCATATTAGCATATTAGCATAGCATATTAGCATATTAGCGTATTAGCATATTAGCATATTAGCATAGTATATTAGCATATTAGCATATAAGCATATTAGCATAGCATATTAGCATATTAGCATATTAGCATAGCATATTAGCATATTAGCATATTAGCATAGCGTGATAGCGTATTAGCATATTAGCATAGCATATTAGCATATTAGCATATTAGCATAGCATATTAGCATATTAGCATAGCATATTAACATATTAGCATATTAGCATAGCATATTAGCATATTAGCATATTAGCATATTAGCATAGCGTGTTAGCGTATTAGCATATTAGCATATTAGCATAGCATATTAGCAAATTAGCATATTAGCATATTAGCATAGCATATTAACATATTAGCATATTAGCATATTAGCATATTAGCATATTAGCATAGCATATTAGCATAGCGTGTTAGCGTATTAGCATATTAGCATATTAGCATATTAGCATAGCATATTAGCATATTAGCATATTAGCATATTAGCATAGCGTGTTAGCATATTAGCATATTAGCATATTAGCATAGCATATTAGCATATTAGCATATTAGCATATTAGCATATTAGCATAGCATATTAGCATATTAGCATATTAGCATAGCAATATTAGCATATTAGCATAGCATATTAGCATATTAGCATATTAGCATATTCGCATAGTATATTAGCATATTAGCATATTAGCATATTAGCATAGCGTGTTAGCGTATTAGCATATTAGCATAGCATATTAGCATATTAGCATATTAGCATATTAGCATATTAACATAGCATATTAGCATATTAGTATATTAGCATATTAACATATTAGCATATTAGCATAGTATAAGGTGTTAGCGTATTTAGCATATTAGCATATTAGCATATTAGCATAGCATATTAGCATATTAGCATATTAGCATATTAGCATAGCATATTAGCATAACATATTAGCATATTAGCATATTAGCATATTAGCATATTAGCATAGCATATTAGCATATTAGCATATTAGCATATTAGCATAGCATATTAGCATAACATATTAGCATATTAGCATATTAGCATAGCGTGTACGTATTAGCATATTAGCATATTAGCATAGCATATTAGCATATTAGCATATTAGCATATTAGCATATAGCATATTAGCATAGTATAGCATATTAGCATATTAGCATATTAGCATATTAGCATATTAGCATATTAGCATAGCATATTAGCATAGCATATTAGCATAGCATATTAGCAATATTAGCATATTAGCATAGCGTGTTAGCGTATTAGCATATTAGCATATTAGCATATTAGCATAGCATATTAGCATATTACCATATTTAGCATATTAACATAGCATATTAGCATATTAGCATATTAGCATAGCATATTAGCATATTAGCATATTAGCATATTAGCATAGCATATTAGCATATTAGCATATTAGCATAGCATATTAGCATATTAACATATTAGCATATTAGCATAGCGTGTTAGCGTATTAGCATATTAGCATAGCATATTAGCATATTAGCATATTAGCATAGCAAATTAGCATATTAGCATAGCGTGTTAGCGTATTAGCATATTAGCATATTAGCATAGCATATTAGCATATCATATTAGCATATTAGCATATTAGCATATTAGCATAGCATATTAGCATATTAACATATTAGCATATTAGCATATTAGCATAGCATATTAGCATATTAGTATATTAGCATATTAGCATAGCGTGTTAGCGTATTAACGTATTAGCATATTAGCATAGCATATTAGCATATTAACATATTAGCATATTAGCATAGCATATTAGCATATTAGCATATTAGCATATTAACATAGCATATTAGCATAGCATATTAGCATATTAGTATAGCATATTAGCATAGCGTGTTAGCGTATTAGCATATTAGCATATTAGCATAGCATATTAGCATATTAGCATAGCGTGTTAGCATATTAGCGTATTAGCATATTAGCATATTAGCATATTAGCATATTAGCATAGCGTGTTAGCATATTAGCGTATTAGCGTATTAGCATATTAGCATATTAGCATATTAGCATATCGTGTTAGCATAGCGTATTAGCATAGCATATTAGCATATTAGTATATTAGCATATTAGCATAGCATATTAGCATATTAACATATTAGCATATTAGCATAGCATATTAGCATATTAGCATATTAGCATAGCATATTAGCATATTAGCATATTAGCATATTAGCATAGCATGTTAGTATATTAGCGTATTAGCATATTAGCATATTAGCATATTAGCATAGCATATTAGCATATTAGCGTATTAACATAGCATATTAGCATATTAGCATATTAACATATTAGCATAGCATATTAGCATATTAACATATTAGCATATTAGCATAGCATATTAGCATATTAGCATATTAGCATATTAGCATAGCATATTAGCGTATTAGCATATTAACATATTAGCATATTAACATATTAGCATATTAGCATATTAGCATAGCATATTAGCATATTAGCATATTAGCATATTAGCATAGCGAGTTAGCGTATTAGCATATTAGCATATTAGCATATTAGCATATTAGCATAGCATATTAGCATATTAGCATATTATTATATTAGCATATTAGCATATTAGCATAGCATATTAGCATAGCGTGTTAGCGTATTAGCATATTAGTATATTAACATATTAGCATATTAGCATATTAGCATAGCGTGTTAGCGTATTAGTATAGCATATTAGCATAGCATATTAGCATAGCATATTAGCATATTAGCATATTAGCATAGCGTGTTAGCGTATTAGCATATTAGCATATTAGCATAGCATATTAGCATATTAGCGTATTAGCATATTAGCATATTAGCATAGCATATTAGCATATTAGCATATAAGCATATTAGCATAGCATATTAGCATATTAGCATATTAGCATAGCATATTAGCATATTAGCATAGCGTGATAGCGTATTAGCATATTAGCATAGCATATTAGCATATTAGCATATTAGCATAGCATATTAGCATATTAGCATAGCGTGTTAGCGTATTAGCATAGCATATTAGCATAGCATATTAGCATATCATATTAGCATATTAGCATATTAGCATATTAGCATATTAGCATAGCATATTAGCATATTAACATAGCATATTAGCATATTAGCATAGCATATTAGCATATTAGCATATTAGCATATTAGCATAGCGTGTTAGCGTATTAGCATAGCATATTAGCATAGCATATTAGCATAGCATATTAGCATATTAGTATATTAGCATATTAGCATAGCATATTAGCATATTAGCATATTAGCATATTAGCATATTAGTATATTAGCATAGCATGTTAGCATATTAGCATATTAGCATATTAGCATATTAGCATATTAGCGTATTAACATAGCATATTAGCATGTTAGCATATTAACATATTAGCATAGCATATTAGCATATTAACATATTAGCATATTAGCATAGCATATTAGCATATTAGCATATTAGCATATTAGCATAGCATATTAGCGTATTAGCATATTAACATATTAGCATATTAACATATTAGCATATTAGCATATTAGCATAGCATATTAGCATATTAGCATATTAGCATATTAGCATAGCGAGTTAGCGTATTAGCATATTAGCATATTAGCATATTAGCATATTAGCATATTAGCATAGCATATTAGCATATTAGCATATTAGCATATTATTATATTAGCATATTAGCATATTAGCATAGCATATTAGCATATTAGCATATTAGCATATTAGCATATTAGCATATTAGCATATTAGCATAGCGTGTTAGCGTATTAGCATAGCATATTAGCATAGCATATTAGCATAGCATATTAGCATATTAGCATATTAGCATAGCGTGTTAGCGTATTAGCATATTAGCATATTAGCATAGCATATTAGCATATTAGCGTATTAGCATATTAGCATATTAGCATAGCATATTAGCATATTAGCATATAAGCATATTAGCATAGCATATTAGCATATTAGCATATTAGCATAGCATATTAGCATATTAGCATATTAGCATAGCGTGATAGCGTATTAGCATATTAGCATAGCATATTAGCATATTAGCATATTAGCATAGCATATTAGCATATTAGCATAGCGTGTTAGCGTATTAGCATAGCATATTAGCATAGCATATTAGCATAGCATATTAGCATATCATATTAGCATATTAGCATATTAGCATATTAGCATATTAGCATAGCATATTAGCATATTAACATAGCATATTAGCATATTAGCATAGCATATTAGCATATTAGCATATTAGCATATTAGCATAGCGTGTTAGCGTATTAGCATAGCATATTAGCATAGCATATTAGCATAGCATATTAGCATATTAGTATATTAGCATATTAGCATAGCATATTAGCATATTAGCATATTAGCATATTAGCATATTAGCATATTAGCATAGCATGTTAGCATATTAGCATATTAGCATATTAGCATATTAGCATAGCGTGTTAGCGTATTAGCATATTAGCATAGCATATTAGCATATTAGCATATTAGCATAGCATATTAGCATATTAGCATAGCGTGTTAGCATATTAGCATATTAGCATATTAGCATAGCATATTAGCATATCATATTAGCATATTAGCATATTAGCATATTAGCATAGCATATTAGCATATTAACATATTAGCATATTAGCATATTAGCATAGCATATTAGCATATTAGTATATTAGCATATTAGCATAGCGTGTTAGCGTATTAACGTATTAGCATATTAGCATAGCATATTAGCATATTAACATATTAGCATATTAGCATAGCATATTAGCATATTAGCATATTAGCATATTAACATAGCATATTAGCATAGCATATTAGCATATTAGTATAGCATATTAGCATATTAGCATATTAGCATATTAACATAGCATATTAGCATAGCATATTAGCATATTAGTATAGCATATTAGCATAGCGTGTTAGCGTATTAGCATATTAGCATATTAGCATAGCATATTAGCATATTAGCATAGCGTGTTAGCATATTAGCGTATTAGCATATTAGCATATTAGCATATTAGCATATTAGCATAGCGTGTTAGCATATTAGCGTATTAGCGTATTAGCATATTAGCATATTAGCATATTAGCATATCGTGTTAGCATAGCGTATTAGCATAGCATATTAGCATATTAGTATATTAGCATATTAGCATAGCATATTAGCATATTAACATATTAGCATATTAGCATAGCATATTAGCATATTAGCATATTAGCATAGCATATTAGCATATTAGCATATTAGCATATTAGCATAGCATGTTAGTATATTAGCGTATTAGCATATTAGCATATTAGCATAGCATATTAGCATATTAACATTAGCATATTAGCATATTAGCATATTAGCATAGCATATTAGCATATTAGCGTATTAACATAGCATATTAGCATATTAGCATATTAACATATTAGCATAGCATATTAGCATATTAACATATTAGCATATTAGCATAGCATATTAGCATATTAGCATATTAGCATATTAGCATAGCATATTAGCGTATTAGCATATTAACATATTAGCATATTAACATATTAGCATATTAGCATATTAGCATAGCATATTAGCATATTAGCATATTAGCATATTAGCATAGCGAGTTAGCGTATTAGCATATTAGCATATTAGCATATTAGCATATTAGCATAGCATATTAGCATATTAGCATATTATTATATTAGCATATTAGCATATTAGCATAGCATATTAGCATAGCGTGTTAGCGTATTAGCATATTAGCATATTAGCATAGCATATTAGCATATTAGCATATTAGCATATTAGCATATTAGCATAGCGTGTTAGCATGTTAGCGTATTAGCATATTAGCATATTAGCATATTAGCATATTAGCATATTAGCATATTAGCATATTAGCATAGCATATTAGCATATTAACATATTAGCATATTAGCATAGCATATTAGCATATTAACATATTAGCATAGCGTGTTAGTGTATTAGCATATTAGCATATTAGCATATTAGCATAGCATATTAGCATAGCATATTAGCATATTAGCATATTAGCATAGTATATTAGCATAGTATATTAGCATATTAGCATATTAGCATATTAACATATTAGCATATTAGCATATTAGCATAGCGTGTTAGCGTATTAGCATAGCATATTAGCATAGCATATTAGCATAGCATATTAGCATATTAGCATATTAGCATAGCGTGTTAGCGTATTAGCATATTAGCATATTAGCATAGCATATTAGCATATTAGCGTATTAGCATATTAGCATATTAGCATAGTATATTAGCATATTAGCATATAAGCATATTAGCATAGCATATTAGCATATTAGCATATTAGCATAGCATATTAGCATATTAGCATATTAGCATAGCGTGATAGCGTATTAGCATATTAGCATAGCATATTAGCATATTAGCATATTAGCATAGCATATTAGCATATTAGCATAGCGTGTTAGCGTATTAGCATAGCATATTAGCATAGCATATTAGCATAGCATATTAGCATATCATATTAGCATATTAGCATATTAGCATATTAGCATATTAGCATAGCATATTAGCATATTAACATAGCATATTAGCATATTAGCATAGCATATTAGCATATTAGCATATTAGCATATTAGCATAGCGTGTTAGCGTATTAGCATAGCATATTAGCATAGCATATTAGCATAGCATATTAGCATATTAGTATATTAGCATATTAGCATAGCATATTAGCATATTAGCATATTAGCATATTAGCATATTAGCATATTAGCATAGCATGTTAGCATATTAGCATATTAGCATATTAGCATATTAGCATAGCGTGTTAGCGTATTAGCATATTAGCATAGCATATTAGCATATTAGCATATTAGCATAGCATATTAGCATATTAGCATAGCGTGTTAGCGTATTAGCATATTAGCATATTAGCATAGCATATTAGCATATCATATTAGCATATTAGCATATTAGCATATTAGCATAGCATATTAGCATATTAACATATTAGCATATTAGCATATTAGCATAGCATATTAGCATATTAGTATATTAGCATATTAGCATAGCGTGTTAGCGTATTAACGTATTAGCATATTAGCATAGCATATTAGCATATTAACATATTAGCATATTAGCATAGCATATTAGCATATTAGCATATTAGCATATTAACATAGCATATTAGCATAGCATATTAGCATATTAGTATAGCATATTAGCATAGCGTGTTAGCGTATTAGCATATTAGCATATTAGCATAGCATATTAGCATATTAGCATAGCGTGTTAGCATATTAGCGTATTAGCATATTAGCATATTAGCATATTAGCATATTAGCATAGCGTGTTAGCATATTAGCGTATTAGCGTATTAGCATATTAGCATATTAGCATATTAGCATATCGTGTTAGCATAGCGTATTAGCATAGCATATTAGCATATTAGTATATTAGCATATTAGCATAGCATATTAGCATATTAACATATTAGCATATTAGCATAGCATATTAGCATATTAGCATATTAGCATATTAGCATAGCATATTAGCATATTAGCATATTAGCATATTAGCATAGCATGTTAGTATATTAGCGTATTAGCATATTAGCATATTAGCATAGCATATTAGCATATTAACATTAGCATATTAGCATATTAGCATATTAGCATATTAGCATAGCATATTAGCATATTAGCGTATTAACATAGCATATTAGCATATTAGCATATTAACATATTAGCATAGCATATTAGCATATTAACATATTAGCATATTAGCATAGCATATTAGCATATTAGCATATTAGCATATTAGCATAGCATATTAGCGTATTAGCATATTAACATATTAGCATATTAACATATTAGCATATTAGCATATTAGCATAGCATATTAGCATATTAGCATATTAGCATAGCGTGTTAGCATGTTAGCGTATTAGCATATTAGCATATTAGCATATTAGCATATTAGCATATTAGCATATTAGCATAGCATATTAGCATATTAACATATTAGCATATTAGCATAGCATATTAGCATATTAACATATTAGCATAGCGTGTTAGTGTATTAGCATATTAGCATATTAGCATATTAGCATAGCATATTAGCATAGCATATTAGCATATTAGCATATTAGCATAGTATATTAGCATAGTATATTAGCATATTAGCATATTAGCATATTAACATATTAGCATATTAGCATATTAGCATAGCGTGTTAGCGTATTAGCATAGCATATTAGCATAGCATATTAGCATAGCATATTAGCATATTAGCATATTAGCATAGCGTGTTAGCGTATTAGCATATTAGCATATTAGCATAGCATATTAGCATATTAGCGTATTAGCATATTAGCATATTAGCATATTAGCATAGTATATTAGCATATTAGCATATAAGCATATTAGCATAGCATATTAGCATATTAGCATATTAGCATAGCATATTAGCATATTAGCATATTAGCATAGCGTGATAGCGTATTAGCATATTAGCATAGCATATTAGCATATTAGCATATTAGCATAGCATATTAGCATATTAGCATAGCGTGTTAGCGTATTAGCATAGCATATTAGCATAGCATATTAGCATAGCATATTAGCATATCATATTAGCATATTAGCATATTAGCATATTAGCATATTAGCATAGCATATTAGCATATTAACATAGCATATTAGCATATTAGCATAGCATATTAGCATATTAGCATATTAGCATATTAGCATAGCGTGTTAGCGTATTAGCATAGCATATTAGCATAGCATATTAGCATAGCATATTAGCATATTAGTATATTAGCATATTAGCATAGCATATTAGCATATTAGCATATTAGCATATTAGCATATTAGCATATTAGCATAGCATGTTAGCATATTAGCATATTAGCATATTAGCATATTAGCATAGCGTGTTAGCGTATTAGCATATTAGCATAGCATATTAGCATATTAGCATATTAGCATAGCATATTAGCATATTAGCATAGCGTGTTAGCGTATTAGCATATTAGCATATTAGCATAGCATATTAGCATATCATATTAGCATATTAGCATATTAGCATATTAGCATAGCATATTAGCATATTAACATATTAGCATATTAGCATATTAGCATAGCATATTAGCATATTAGTATATTAGCATATTAGCATAGCGTGTTAGCGTATTAACGTATTAGCATATTAGCATAGCATATTAGCATATTAACATATTAGCATATTAGCATAGCATATTAGCATATTAGCATATTAGCATATTAACATAGCATATTAGCATAGCATATTAGCATATTAGTATAGCATATTAGCATAGCGTGTTAGCGTATTAGCATATTAGCATATTAGCATAGCATATTAGCATATTAGCATAGCGTGTTAGCATATTAGCGTATTAGCATATTAGCATATTAGCATATTAGCATATTAGCATAGCGTGTTAGCATATTAGCGTATTAGCGTATTAGCATATTAGCATATTAGCATATTAGCATATCGTGTTAGCATAGCGTATTAGCATAGCATATTAGCATATTAGTATATTAGCATATTAGCATAGCATATTAGCATATTAACATATTAGCATATTAGCATAGCATATTAGCATATTAGCATATTAGCATAGCATATTAGCATATTAGCATATTAGCATATTAGCATAGCATGTTAGTATATTAGCGTATTAGCATATTAGCATATTAGCATAGCATATTAGCATATTAACATTAGCATATTAGCATATTAGCATATTAGCATATTAGCATAGCATATTAGCATATTAGCGTATTAACATAGCATATTAGCATATTAGCATATTAACATATTAGCATAGCATATTAGCATATTAACATATTAGCATATTAGCATAGCATATTAGCATATTAGCATATTAGCATATTAGCATAGCATATTAGCGTATTAGCATATTAACATATTAGCATATTAACATATTAGCATATTAGCATATTAGCATAGCATATTAGCATATTAGCATATTAGCATATTAGCATAGCGAGTTAGCGTATTAGCATATTAGCATATTAGCATATTAGCATATTAGCATAGCATATTAGCATATTAGCATATTATTATATTAGCATATTAGCATATTAGCATAGCATATTAGCATAGCGTGTTAGCGTATTAGCATATTAGCATATTAGCATAGCATATTAGCATATTAGCATATTAGCATGTTAGCATATTAGCATAGCGTGTTAGCATGTTAGCGTATTAGCATATTAGCATATTAGCATATTAGCATATTAGCATATTAGCATATTAGCATATTAGCATAGCATATTAGCATATTAACATATTAGCATATTAGCATAGCATATTAGCATATTAACATATTAGCATAGCGTGTTAGTGTATTAGCATATTAGCATATTAGCATATTAGCATAGCATATTAGCATAGCATATTAGCATATTAGCATATTAGCATAGTATATTAGCATAGTATATTAGCATATTAGCATATTAGCATATTAACATATTAGCATATTAGCATATTAGCATAGCGTGTTAGCGTATTAGTATAGCATATTAGCATAGCATATTAGCATAGCATATTAGCATATTAGCATATTAGCATAGCGTGTTAGCGTATTAGCATATTAGCATATTAGCATAGCATATTAGCATATTAGCGTATTAGCATATTAGCATATTAGCATAGCATATTAGCATATTAGCATATAAGCATATTAGCATAGCATATTAGCATATTAGCATATTAGCATAGCATATTAGCATATTAGCATATTAGCATAGCGTGATAGCGTATTAGCATATTAGCATAGCATATTAGCATATTAGCATATTAGCATAGCATATTAGCATATTAGCATAGCGTGTTAGCGTATTAGCATAGCATATTAGCATAGCATATTAGCATAGCATATTAGCATATCATATTAGCATATTAGCATATTAGCATATTAGCATATTAGCATAGCATATTAGCATATTAACATAGCATATTAGCATATTAGCATAGCATATTAGCATATTAGCATATTAGCATATTAGCATAGCGTGTTAGCGTATTAGCATAGCATATTAGCATAGCATATTAGCATAGCATATTAGCATAGCATATTAGCATATTAGTATATTAGCATATTAGCATAGCATATTAGCATATTAGCATATTAGCATATTAGCATATTAGCATATTAGCATATTAGCATATTAGCATAGCATGTTAGCATATTAGCATATTAGCATATTAGCATATTAGCATAGCGTGTTAGCGTATTAGCATATTAGCATAGCATATTAGCATATTAGCATATTAGCATAGCATATTAGCATATTAGCATAGCGTGTTAGCGTATTAGCATATTAGCATATTAGCATAGCATATTAGCATATCATATTAGCATATTAGCATATTAGCATATTAGCATAGCATATTAGCATATTAACATATTAGCATATTAGCATATTAGCATAGCATATTAGCATATTAGTATATTAGCATATTAGCATAGCGTGTTAGCGTATTAACGTATTAGCATATTAGCATAGCATATTAGCATATTAACATATTAGCATATTAGCATAGCATATTAGCATATTAGCATATTAGCATATTAACATAGCATATTAGCATAGCATATTAGCATATTAGTATAGCATATTAGCATAGCGTGTTAGCGTATTAGCATATTAGCATATTAGCATAGCATATTAGCATATTAGCATAGCGTGTTAGCATATTAGCGTATTAGCATATTAGCATATTAGCATATTAGCATAGCGTGTTAGCATATTAGCGTATTAGCGTATTAGCATATTAGCATATTAGCATATTAGCATATCGTGTTAGCATAGCGTATTAGCATAGCATATTAGCATATTAGTATATTAGCATATTAGCATAGCATATTAGCATATTAACATATTAGCATATTAGCATAGCATATTAGCATATTAGCATATTAGCATAGCATATTAGCATATTAGCATATTAGCATATTAGCATAGCATGTTAGTATATTAGCGTATTAGCATATTAGCATATTAGCATAGCATATTAGCATATTAACATTAGCATATTAGCATATTAGCATATTAGCATAGCATATTAGCATATTAGCGTATTAACATAGCATATTAGCATATTAGCATATTAACATATTAGCATAGCATATTAGCATATTAACATATTAGCATATTAGCATAGCATATTAGCATATTAGCATATTAGCATAGCATATTAGCGTATTAGCATATTAACATATTAGCATATTAACATATTAGCATATTAGCATATTAGCATAGCATATTAGCATATTAGCATATTAGCATATTAGCATAGCGAGTTAGCGTATTAGCATATTAGCATATTAGCATATTAGCATATTAGCATAGCATATTAGCATATTAGCATATTATTATATTAGCATATTAGCATATTAGCATAGCATATTAGCATAGCGTGTTAGCGTATTAGCATATTAGCATATTAGCATAGCATATTAGCATATTAGCATATTAGCATATTAGCATATTAGCAAATTAGCATATTAGCATATTAGCATATTAGCATATTAGCATATTAGCATATTAGCATATTAGCATAGCATATTAGCATATTAGCATATTAGCATATTAGCATATTAGCATAGCATATTAGCATATTAGCAAATTAGCATATTAGCATATTAGCATGTTAGCATAGCATGTTAGCATATTAGCATAGCATTTAAGCATATTAGCATATTAGCATAGCATATTAGCATAGCGTGTTAGCATATTAGCATATTAGCATATTAGCATAGCATATTAGCATATTAGCATATTAGCATATTAGCATAGTATAACGTGTTAGCGTATTAGCATATTGGCATATTAGTATAGCATATTAGCATATTAGAATATTAGCATATTAGCATAGCATATTAGCATAACATATTAGCATATTAGCATATTAGCATATTAGCATAGCGTGTTAACGTATTAGCATATTAGCATATTAGCATAGCATATTAGCATATTAGCATATTATATTAGAATAGCATATTAGCAAATTAGCATATTAGCATATTAGCATAGTATATTAGCATATTAGCATATTAGCATATTAGCATATTAGCATATTAACATATTAGCATATTAGCATAGCATATTAGCATAGCATATTAGCATAGCATATTAGCATAACATATTAGCATATTAGTATATTAGCATATTAGCATAGCGTGTTAGCGTATTAGCATATTAGCATATTAGCATATTAGCATAGCATATTAGCATATTAGCATATTAGCATATTAGCATATTAGCATATTAACATATTAGCATAGCATATTAGCATATTAGCATATTAGCATATTAGCATATTAGCATATTAGCATAGCATATTAGCATATTAGCATATTAGCATATTAGCATATTAGCATAGCATATTAGCATATTAGCATATTAACATATTAGTATATTAGCATAGCATATTAACATATTACCATATTAGCATAGCATATTAGCATATTAGCATAGCGTGTTAGCATATTAACATATTAGCATATTAGCATAGCATATTAGCATATTAGCATATTAGCATAGCATATTAGCATATTAGCATATTAGCATATTAGCATAGTATATTAGCATATTAGCATATTAGCATAGCATATTAGCATAGCATATTAGCATATTAGCATATTAGCATATTAGCATATTAGCATATTAGCATATTAGCATATTAGCATATTAGCATATTTGCATATTAGCATAGCATATTAGCATATTAGCATATTAGCATATTAGCATATTAGCATATTAGCATAGCATATTAGCATATTAGCATATTAGCATAGCGTGTTAGCATATTAGCATATTAGCATATTAGCGTAGCATATTAGCATATTAGCATATTAGCATATTAGCATATTAGCATAGTATGTTAGCATATTAACGTATTAGCATATTAGCATATTAGCATAGCATATTAGCATATTAACATATTAGCATATTAGCATATTAACATATTAGCATATTAGCATAGCATATTAGTATATTAGCATATTAGCATATTAGCATAGCGTGTTAGCGTATTAGCATATTAGCATATTAGCATATTAGCATATTAGCATATTAGCATAGCATATTAGCATATTAGCATATTAGCATATTAGCATAGCGTGTTAGCATATTAGCGTATTAGCATATTAGCATATTAGCATATTAGCATATTAGCATATTAACATATTAGCATAGTATATTAGCATATTAGCATATTAGCATATTAGCATATTAGCATATTAGCATATTAGCATATTAGCATAGCATATTAGCATATTAGCATAGCGTGTTAGCGTATTAGCATATTAGCATATTAGCATATTAGCATATTAGCATATTATCATATTAGCATATTAGCATATTAGCATATTAGCATAGCATATTAGCATATTAGCATATTAGCATATTAGCATATTAACATAGCATATTAGCATATTAGCATATTAGCATATTAGCATATTAGCATAGCGTGTTAGCATATTAGCATATTAGCATATTAGCATAGCATATTAGCATATTAGCATATTAGCATATTAGCATATTAGCATATTAGCATATTAGCATATTAGCAAATTAGCATAGCATATTAGCATATTAGCATATTAGCATATTAGCATAGCGTGTTAGCATATTAGCGTATTAGCATATTAGCATATTAGCATATTAGCATATTAGCATAGCATATTAGCATATTAGCATATTAGCATATTAGCATAGCGTGTTAGCGTATTAGCATATTAGCATATTAGCATAGCATATTAGCAAATTAGCATATTAGCATATTAGCATAGCATATTAACATATTAGCATATTAGCATATTAGCATATTAGCATATTAGCATAGCATATTAGCATAGCGTGTTAGCGTATTAGCATATTAGCATATTAGCATATTAGCATAGCATATTAGCATATTAGCATATTAGCATATTAGCATAGCGTGTTAGCATATTAGCATATTAGCATATTAGCATAGCATATTAGCATATTAGCATATTAGCATATTAGCATATTAGCATAGCATATTAGCATATTAGCATATTAGCATAGCATATTAGCATATTAGCATATTAGCATATTAGCATAGTATATTAGCATATTAGCATATTAGCATATTAGCATAGCGTGTTAGCGTATTAGCATATTAGCATAGCATATTAGCATATTAGCATATTAGCATATTAGCATATTAGCATAGCATATTAGCATATTAGTATATTAGCATATTAACATATTAGCATATTAGCATAGTATAAGGTGTTAGCGTATTAGCATATTAGCATATTAGCATATTAGCATAGCATATTAGCATATTAGCATATTAGCATATTAGCATAGCATATTAGCATAACATATTAGCATATTAGCATATTAGCATATTAGCATAGCATATTAGCATATTAGCATATTAGCATATTAGCATAGCATATTAGCATAACATATTAGCATATTAGCATATTAGCATATTAGCATAGCGTGTTAACGTATTAGCATATTAGCATATTAGCATAGCATATTAGCATATTAGCATAGCATATTAGCATATTAGCATATTAGCATATTAGCATAGTATATTAGCATATTAGCATATTAGCATATTAGCATATTAGCATATTAGCATATTAACATAGCATATTAGCATAGCATATTAGCATAGCATATTAGCATAGCATATTAGCATAGCATATTAGCATATTAGCATATTAGCATAGCGTGTTAGCGTATTAGCATATTAGCATATTAGCATATTAGCATAGCATATTAGCATATTACCATATTTAGCATATTAACATAGCATATTAGCATATTAGCATATTAGCATAGCATATTAGCATATTAGCATATTAGCATATTAGCATAGCATATTAGCATATTAGCATATTAGCATAGCATATTAGCATATTAACATATTAGCATATTAGCATAGCGTGTTAGCGTATTAGCATATTAGCATAGCATATTAGCATATTAGCATATTAGCATAGCAAATTAGCATATTAGCATAGCGTGTTAGCGTATTAGCATATTAGCATATTAGCATAGCATATTAGCATATCATATTAGCATATTAGCATATTAGCATATTAGCATAGCATATTAGCATATTAACATATTAGCATATTAGCATATTAGCATAGCATATTAGCATATTAGTATATTAGCATATTAGCATAGCGTGTTAGCGTATTAACGTATTAGCATATTAGCATAGCATATTAGCATATTAACATATTAGCATATTAGCATAGCATATTAGCATATTAGCATATTAGCATATTAACATAGCATATTAGCATAGCATATTAGCATATTAGTATAGCATATTAGCATAGCGTGTTAGCGTATTAGCATATTAGCATATTAGCATAGCATATTAGCATATTAGCATAGCGTGTTAGCATATTAGCGTATTAGCATATTAGCATATTAGCATATTAGCATATTAGCATAGCGTGTTAGCATATTAGCGTATTAGCGTATTAGCATATTAGCATATTAGCATATTAGCATATCGTGTTAGCATAGCGTATTAGCATAGCATATTAGCATATTAGTATATTAGCATATTAGCATAGCATATTAGCATATTAACATATTAGCATATTAGCATAGCATATTAGCATATTAGCATATTAGCATAGCATATTAGCATATTAGCATATTAGCATATTAGCATAGCATGTTAGTATATTAGCGTATTAGCATATTAGCATATTAGCATAGCATATTAGCAAATTAACATTAGCATATTAGCATATTAGCATATTAGCATATTAGCATAGCATATTAGCATATTAGCATATTAGCATATTAGCATAGCGTGTTAGTGTATTAGCATATTAGCATATTAGCATAGCATATTAGCATATTAGCATATTAGCATATTAGCATAGCGTGTTAGCATATTAGCGTATTAGCATATTAGCATATTAGCATATTAGCATATTAGCATATTAGCATAGCATATTAGCATATTAGCAAATTAGCATATTAGTATATTAGCATATTAGCATAGCATATTAGCATATTAGCATAGCGTGTTAGCGTATTAGCATAGCATATTAGCATATTAGCATAGCATATTAGCATATTAGCATATTAGCATATTAGCATATTAACATAGCATATTAGCATATTAGCATATTAGCATATTAGCATATTAGCATAGCATATTAGCATATTAGCATATTAGCATATTAACATATTAGCATATTAGCATAGCGTGTTAGCGTATTAGCATAGCATATTAGCATAGCATATTAGCATAGCATATTAGCATATTAGCATATTAGCATAGCGTGTTAGCGTATTAGCATATTAGCATATTAGCATAGCATATTAGCATATTAGCGTATTAGCATATTAGCATATTAGCATATTAGCATAGCATATTAGCATATTAGCATATAAGCATATTAGCATAGCATATTAGCATATTAGCATATTAGCATAGCATATTAGCATATTAGCATATTAGCATAGCGTGATAGCGTATTAGCATATTAGCATAGCATATTAGCATATTAGCATATTAGCATAGCATATTAGCATATTAGCATAGCGTGTTAGCGTATTAGCATAGCATATTAGCATAGCATATTAGCATATCATATTAGCATATTAGCATATTAGCATATTAGCATATTAGCATAGCATATTAGCATATTAACATAGCATATTAGCATATTAGCATAGCATATTAGCATATTAACATAGCATATTAGCATATTAGCATAGCATATTAGCATATTAGCATATTAGCATATTAGCATAGCGTGTTAGCGTATTAGCATAGCATATTAGCATAGCATATTAGCATAGCATATTAGCATATTAGTATATTAGCATATTAGCATAGCATATTAGCATATTAGCATATTAGCATATTAGCATATTAGCATATTAGCATAGCATGTTAGCATATTAGCATATTAGCATATTAGCATATTAGCATAGCGTGTTAGCGTATTAGCATATTAGCATAGCATATTAGCATATTAGCATATTAGCATAGCATATTAGCATATTAGCATAGCGTGTTAGCGTATTAGCATATTAGCATATTAGCATAGCGTGTTAGCGTATTAACGTATTAGCATATTAGCATAGCATATTAGCATATTAACATATTAGCATATTAGCATAGCATATTAGCATATTAGCATATTAGCATATTAACATAGCATATTAGCATAGCATATTAGCATATTAGTATAGCATATTAGCATAGCGTGTTAGCGTATTAGCATATTAGCATATTAGCATAGCATATTAGCATATTAGCATAGCGTGTTAGCATATTAGCGTATTAGCATATTAGCATATTAGCATATTAGCATATTAGCATAGCGTGTTAGCATATTAGCGTATTAGCGTATTAGCATATTAGCATATTAGCATATTAGCATATCGTGTTAGCATAGCGTATTAGCATAGCATATTAGCATATTAGTATATTAGCATATTAGCATAGCATATTAGCATATTAACATATTAGCATATTAGCATAGCATATTAGCATATTAGCATATTAGCATAGCATATTAGCATATTAGCATATTAGCATATTAGCATAGCATGTTAGTATATTAGCGTATTAGCATATTAGCATATTAGCATAGCATATTAGCATATTAACATTAGCATATTAGCATATTAGCATATTAGCATATTAGCATAGCATATTAGCATATTAGCGTATTAACATAGCATATTAGCATATTAGCATATTAACATATTAGCATAGCATATTAGCATATTAACATATTAGCATATTAGCATAGCATATTAGCATATTAGCATATTAGCATATTAGCATAGCATATTAGCGTATTAGCATATTAACATATTAGCATATTAACATATTAGCATATTAGCATATTAGCATAGCATATTAGCATATTAGCATATTAGCATATTAGCATAGCGAGTTAGCGTATTAGCATATTAGCATATTAGCATATTAGCATATTAGCATAGCATATTAGCATATTAGCATATTATTATATTAGCATATTAGCATATTAGCATAGCATATTAGCATAGCGTGTTAGCGTATTAGCAT
The DNA here is from genome assembly GCF_023856365.1 of Brienomyrus brachyistius. Classification (NCBI taxonomy): domain Eukaryota; kingdom Metazoa; phylum Chordata; class Actinopteri; order Osteoglossiformes; family Mormyridae; genus Brienomyrus; species Brienomyrus brachyistius. The sequence continues at coordinate 30,571 of NW_026042891.1, read as the reverse complement.
ATTAGCATATTAGCATAGCATATTAGCATATTAGCATATTAGCATATTAGCATATTAGCAAATTAGCATATTAGCATATTAGCATATTAGCATATTAGCATATTAGCATATTAGCATATTAGCATAGCATATTAGCATATTAGCATATTAGCATGTTAGCATATTAGCATATTAGCATAGCATATTAGCATATTAGCAAATTAGCATATTAGCATATTAGCATGTTAGCATAGCATGTTAGCATATTAGCATAGCATTTAAGCATATTAGCATATTAGCATAGCATATTAGCATAGCGTGTTAGCATATTAGCATATTAGCATATTAGCATAGCATATTAGCATATTAGCATATTAGCATATTAGCATAGTATAACGTGTTAGCGTATTAGCATATTAGCATATTAGTATAGCATATTAGCATATTAGCATATTAGCATATTAGCATAGCATATTAGCATAACATATTAGCATATTAGCATATTAGCATATTAGCATAGCGTGTTAACGTATTAGCATATTAGCATATTAGCATAGCATATTAGCATATTAGCATATTATATTAGAATAGCATATTAGCAAATTAGCATATTAGCATATTAGCATAGTATATTAGCATATTAGCATATTAGCATATTAGCATATTAGCATATTAGCATATTAGCATATTAGCATATTAGCATATTAACATATTAGCATATTAGCATAGCATATTAGCATAGCATATTAGCATAACATATTAGCATATTAGTATATTAGCATATTAGCATAGCGTGTTAGCGTATTAGCATATTAGCATATTAGCATAGCATATTAGCATATTAGCATATTAGCATATTAGCATATTAGCATATTAACATATTAGCATAGCATATTAGCATATTAGCATATTAGCATATTAGCATATTAGCATATTAGCATATTAGCATATTAGCATATTAGCATAGCATATTAGCATATTAGCATATTAACATATTAGTATATTAGCATAGCATATTAACATATTACCATATTAGCATAGCATATTAGCATATTAGCATAGCGTGTTAGCATATTAACATATTAGCATATTAGCATAGCATATTAGCATATTAGCATATTAGCATAGCATATTAGCATATTAGCATATTAGCATATTAGCATAGTATATTAGCATATTAGCATATTAGCATAGCATATTAGCATAGCATATTAGCATATTAGCATATTAGCATATTAGCATATTAGCATATTAGCATATTAGCATATTAGCATATTAGCATATTTGCATATTAGCATAGCATATTAGCATATTAGCATATTAGCATATTAGCATATTAGCATAGCATATTAGCATATTAGCATATTAGCATATTAGCATATTAGCATATTAGCATATTAGCATAGTATGTTAGCATATTAACGTATTAGCATATTAGCATATTAGCATAGCATATTAGCATAACATATTAGCATATTAGCATATTAACATATTAGCATATTAGCATAGCATATTAGTATATTAGCATATTAGCATATTAGCATAGCGTGTTAGCGTATTAGCATATTAGCATATTAGCATATTAGCATATTAGCATATTAGCATATTAGCATATTAGCATAGCATATTAGCATATTAGCATATTAGCATATTAGCATAGCGTGTTAGCATATTAGCGTATTAGCATATTAGCATATTAGCATATTAGCATATTAGCATATTAACATATTAGCATAGTATATTAGCATATTAGCATATTAGCATATTAGCATATTAGCATATTAGCATATTAGCATAGCATATTAGCATATTAGCATAGCGTGTTAGCGTATTAGCATATTAGCATATTAGCATATTAGCATATTAGCATATTATCATATTAGCATATTAGCATATTAGCATATTAGCATAGCATATTAGCATATTAGCATATTAGCATATTAGCATATTAACATAGCATATTAGCATATTAGCATATTAGCATATTAGCATAGCGTGTTAGCATATTAGCATATTAGCATATTAGCATAGCATATTAGCATATTAGCATATTAGCATATTAGCATATTAGCATATTAGCAAATTAGCATAGCATATTAGCATATTAGCATATTAGCATATTAGCATAGCGTGTTAGCATATTAGCGTATTAGCATATTAGCATATTAGCATATTAGCATATTAGCATAGCATATTAGCATATTAGCATATTAGCATATTAGCATAGCGTGTTAGCGTATTAGCATATTAGCATATTAGCATAGCATATTAGCAAATTAGCATATTAGCATATTAGCATAGCATATTAACATATTAGCATATTAGCATATTAGCATATTAGCATATTAGCATAGCATATTAGCATATTAGCATATTAGCATATTAGCATAGCGTGTTAGCGTATTAGCATATTAGCATATTAGCATAGCATATTAGCAAATTAGCATATTAGCATATTAGCATAGCATATTAACATATTAGCATATTAGCATATTAGCATATTAGCATATTAGCATATTAGCATAGCATATTAGCATAGCGTGTTAGCGTATTAGCATATTAGCATATTAGCATATTAGCATAGCATATTAGCATATTAGCATATTAGCATATTAGCATAGCGTGTTAGCATATTAGCATATTAGCATATTAGCATAGCATATTAGCATATTAGCATATTAGCATATTAGCATATTAGCATAGCATATTAGCATATTAGCATATTAGCATAGCATATTAGCATATTAGCATATTAGCATATTAGCATAGTATATTAGCATATTAGCATATTAGCATATTAGCATAGCGTGTTAGCGTATTAGCATATTAGCATAGCATATTAGCATATTAGCATATTAGCATATTAGCATATTAACATAGCATATTAGCATATTAGTATATTAGCATATTAACATATTAGCATATTAGCATAGTATAAGGTGTTAGCGTATTAGCATATTAGCATATTAGCATATTAGCATAGCATATTAGCATATTAGCATATTAGCATATTAGCATAGCATATTAGCATAACATATTAGCATATTAGCATATTAGCATATTAGCATATTAGCATAGCATATTAGCATATTAGCATATTAGCATATTAGCATAGCATATTAGCATAACATATTAGCATATTAGCATATTAGCATATTAGCATAGCGTGTTAACGTATTAGCATATTAGCATATTAGCATAGCATATTAGCATATTAGCATAGCATATTAGCATATTAGCATATTAGCATATTAGCATAGTATATTAGCATATTAGCATATTAGCATATTAGCATATTAGCATATTAGCATATTAACATAGCATATTAGCATAGCATATTAGCATAGCATATTAGCATAGCATATTAGCATATTAGCATATTAGCATAGCGTGTTAGCGTATTAGCATATTAGCATATTAGCATATTAGCATAGCATATTAGCATATTACCATATTTAGCATATTAACATAGCATATTAGCATATTAGCATATTAGCATAGCATATTAGCATATTAGCATATTAGCATATTAGCATAGCATATTAGCATATTAGCATATTAGCATAGCATATTAGCATATTAACATATTAGCATATTAGCATAGCGTGTTAGCGTATTAGCATATTAGCATAGCATATTAGCATATTAGCATATTAGCATAGCAAATTAGCATATTAGCATAGCGTGTTAGCGTATTAGCATATTAGCATATTAGCATAGCATATTAGCATATCATATTAGCATATTAGCATATTAGCATATTAGCATAGCATATTAGCATATTAACATATTAGCATATTAGCATATTAGCATAGCATATTAGCATATTAGTATATTAGCATATTAGCATAGCGTGTTAGCGTATTAACGTATTAGCATATTAGCATAGCATATTAGCATATTAACATATTAGCATATTAGCATAGCATATTAGCATATTAGCATATTAGCATATTAACATAGCATATTAGCATAGCATATTAGCATATTAGTATAGCATATTAGCATAGCGTGTTAGCGTATTAGCATATTAGCATATTAGCATAGCATATTAGCATATTAGCATAGCGTGTTAGCATATTAGCGTATTAGCATATTAGCATATTAGCATATTAGCATATTAGCATAGCTTGTTAGCATATTAGCGTATTAGCGTATTAGCATATTAGCATATTAGCATATTAGCATATCGTGTTAGCATAGCGTATTAGCATAGCATATTAGCATATTAGTATATTAGCATATTAGCATAGCATATTAGCATATTAACATATTAGCATATTAGCATAGCATATTAGCATATTAGCATATTAGCATAGCATATTAGCATATTAGCATATTAGCATATTAGCATAGCATGTTAGTATATTAGCGTATTAGCATATTAGCATATTAGCATAGCATATTAGCATATTAACATTAGCATATTAGCATATTAGCATATTAGCATATTAGCATAGCATATTAGCATATTAGCATATTAGCATATTAGCATAGCGTGTTAGTGTATTAGCATATTAGCATATTAGCATAGCATATTAGCATATTAGCATATTAGCATATTAGCATAGCGTGTTAGCATATTAGCGTATTAGCATATTAGCATATTAGCATATTAGCATATTAGCATATTAGCATATTAGCATAGCATATTAGCATATTAGCAAATTAGCATATTAGTATATTAGCATATTAGCATAGCATATTAGCATATTAGCATAGCGTGTTAGCGTATTAACATAGCATATTAGCATATTAGCATAGCATATTAGCATATTAGCATATTAGCATATTAGCATATTAACATAGCATATTAGCATATTAGCATATTAGCATATTAGCATATTAGCATAGCATATTAGCATATTAGCATATTAGCATATTAACATATTAGCATATTAGCATATTAGCATAGCGTGTTAGCGTATTAGCATAGCATATTAGCATAGCATATTAGCATAGCATATTAGCATATTAGCATATTAGCATAGCATATTAGCATATTAGCATATTAGCATATTAGCATAGCATGTTAGTATATTAGCGTATTAGCATATTAGCATATTAGCATAGCATATTAGCATATTAACATTAGCATATTAGCATATTAGCATATTAGCATAGCATATTAGCATATTAGCATATTAGCATATTAGCATAGCGTGTTAGTGTATTAGCATATTAGCATATTAGCATAGCATATTAGCATATTAGCATATTAGCATATTAGCATAGCGTGTTAGCATATTAGCGTATTAGCATATTAGCATATTAGCATATTAGCATATTAGCATATTAGCATATTAGCATATTAGCATAGCATATTAGCATATTAGCAAATTAGCATATTAGTATATTAGCATATTAGCATAGCATATTAGCATATTAGCATAGCGTGTTAGCGTATTAGCATAGCATATTAGCATATTAGCATAGCATATTAGCATATTAGCATATTAGCATATTAGCATATTAACATAGCATATTAGCATATTAGCATATTAGCATATTAGCATATTAGCATATTAGCATAGCATATTAGCATATTAGCATATTAGCATAGCGTGTTAGCGTATTAGCATATTAGCATATTAGCATAGCATATTAGCATATTAGCGTATTAGCATATTAGCATATTAGCATATTAGCATAGCATATTAGCATATTAGCATATAAGCATATTAGCATAGCATATTAGCATATTAGCATAGCATATTAGCATATTAGCATATTAGCATAGCGTGATAGCGTATTAGCATATTAGCATAGCATATTAGCATATTAGCATATTAGCATAGCATATTAGCATATTAGCATAGCGTGTTAGCGTATTAGCATAGCATATTAGCATAGCATATTAGCATATCATATTAGCATATTAGCATATTAGCATATTAGCATAGCATATTAGCATATTAACATAGCATATTAGCATATTAGCATAGCATATTAGCATATTAGCATATTAGCATATTAGCATAGCATATTAGCATAACATATTAGCATATTAGCATATTAGCATATTAGCATATTAGCATAGCATATTAGCATATTAGCATATTAGCATATTAGCATAGCATATTAGCATAACATATTAGCATATTAGCATATTAGCATATTAGCATAGCGTGTTAACGTATTAGCATATTAGCATATTAGCATAGCATATTAGCATATTAGCATAGCATATTAGCATATTAGCATATTAGCATATTAGCATAGTATATTAGCATATTAGCATATTAGCATATTAGCATATTAGCATATTAGCATATTAACATAGCATATTAGCATAGCATATTAGCATAGCATATTAGCATAGCATATTAGCATATTAGCATATTAGCATATTAGCATAGCGTGTTAGCGTATTAGCATATTAGCATATTAGCATATTAGCATAGCATATTAGCATATTACCATATTTAGCATATTAACATAGCATATTAGCATATTAGCATATTAGCATAGCATATTAGCATATTAGCATATTAGCATATTAGCATAGCATATTAGCATATTAGCATATTAGCATAGCATATTAGCATATTAACATATTAGCATATTAGCATAGCGTGTTAGCGTATTAGCATATTAGCATAGCATATTAGCATATTAGCATATTAGCATAGCAAATTAGCATATTAGCATAGCGTGTTAGCGTATTAGCATATTAGCATATTAGCATAGCATATTAGCATATCATATTAGCATATTAGCATATTAGCATATTAGCATAGCATATTAGCATATTAACATATTAGCATATTAGCATATTAGCATAGCATATTAGCATATTAGTATATTAGCATATTAGCATAGCGTGTTAGCGTATTAACGTATTAGCATATTAGCATAGCATATTAGCATATTAACATATTAGCATATTAGCATAGCATATTAGCATATTAGCATATTAGCATATTAACATAGCATATTAGCATAGCATATTAGCATATTAGTATAGCATATTAGCATAGCGTGTTAGCGTATTAGCATATTAGCATATTAGCATAGCATATTAGCATATTAGCATAGCGTGTTAGCATATTAGCGTATTAGCATATTAGCATATTAGCATATTAGCATATTAGCATAGCGTGTTAGCATATTAGCGTATTAGCGTATTAGCATATTAGCATATTAGCATATTAGCATATCGTGTTAGCATAGCGTATTAGCATAGCATATTAGCATATTAGTATATTAGCATATTAGCATAGCATATTAGCATATTAACATATTAGCATATTAGCATAGCATATTAGCATATTAGCATATTAGCATAGCATATTAGCATATTAGCATATTAGCATATTAGCATAGCATGTTAGTATATTAGCGTATTAGCATATTAGCATATTAGCATAGCATATTAGCATATTAACATTAGCATATTAGCATATTAGCATATTAGCATATTAGCATAGCATATTAGCATATTAGCATATTAGCATATTAGCATAGCGTGTTAGTGTATTAGCATATTAGCATATTAGCATAGCATATTAGCATATTAGCATATTAGCATATTAGCATAGCGTGTTAGCATATTAGCGTATTAGCATATTAGCATATTAGCATATTAGCATATTAGCATATTAGCATATTAGCATAGCATATTAGCATATTAGCAAATTAGCATATTAGTATATTAGCATATTAGCATAGCATATTAGCATATTAGCATAGCGTGTTAGCGTATTAGCATAGCATATTAGCATATTAGCATAGCATATTAGCATATTAGCATATTAGCATATTAGCATATTAACATAGCATATTAGCATATTAGCATATTAGCATATTAGCATATTAGCATAGCATATTAGCATATTAGCATATTAGCATATTAACATATTAGCATATTAGCATATGCATAGCGTGTTAGCGTATTAGCATAGCATATTAGCATAGCATATTAGCATAGCATATTAGCATATTAGCAAATTAGCATAGCATATTAGCATAGCATTAGCATATTAGCATATTAGCATATTAGCATATTTAGCATAGATTTAGCGTATTAGCATATTAGCATATTAGCATTAGCATATTAGCATATTAACTTAGCATATAGCATATTAGCATATTAGCATATTACTAGCATAGCATTTAGCTTATTAGCATATTAGCATAGCGTTTAGTGTATTAGCATATTAGCATATTAGCATAGCATATTAGCATATTAGCATATTAGCATATAGCATATTAGCATAGCGTGTTAGCATATTAGCGTATTAGCATATTAGCATATTAGCATATTAGCATATTAGCATATTAGCATATTAGCATAGCATATTAGCATATTAGCAAATTAGCATATTAGTATATTAGCATATTAGCATAGCATATTAGCATATTAGCATAGCGTGTTAGCGTATTAGCAATAGCATATTAGCATATTAGCATAGCATATTAGCATATTAGCATATTAGCATATTAGTATATTAACATAGCATATTAGCATATTAGCATATTAGCATATTAGCATATTAGCATAGCATATTAGCATATTAGCATATTAGCATATTAACATATTAGCATATTAGCATATTAGCATAGCGTGTTAGCGTATTAGCATAGCATATTAGCATAGCATATTAGCATAGCATATTAGCATATTAGCATATTAGCATAGCGTGTTAGCGTATTAGCATATTAGCATATTAGCATAGCATATTAGCATATTAGCGTATTAGCATATTAGCATATTAGCATATTAGCATAGCATATTAGCATATTAGCATATAAGCATATTAGCATAGCATATTAGCATATTAGCATAGCATATTAGCATATTAGCATATTAGCATAGCGTGATAGCGTATTAGCATATTAGCATAGCATATTAGCATATTAGCATATTAGCATAGCATATTAGCATATTAGCATAGCGTGTTAGCGTATTAGCATAGCATATTAGCATAGCATATTAGCATATCATATTAGCATATTAGCATATTAGCATATTAGCATAGCATATTAGCATATTAACATAGCATATTAGCATATTAGCATAGCATATTAGCATATTAGCATATTAGCATATTAGCATATTAGCATATTAGCATAGCGTGTTAGCGTATTAGCATAGCATATTAGCATAGCATATTAGCATAGCATATTAGCATATTAGTATATTAGCATATTAGCATAGCATATTAGCATATTAGCATATTAGCATATTAGCATATTAGCATAGCATGTTAGCATATTAGCATATTAGCATATTAGCATATTAGCATATTAGCGTATTAACATAGCATATTAGCATATTAGCATATTAGCATATTAACATATTAGCATAGCATATTAGCATATTAACATATTAGCATATTAGCATAGCATATTAGTATATTAGCATATTAGCATATTAGCATAGCATATTAGCGTATTAGCATATTAACATATTAGCATATTAACATATTAGCATATTAGCATATTAGCATAGCATATTAGCATATTAGCATATTAGCATATTAGCATATTAGCATATTAGCATAGCGAGTTAGCGTATTAGCATATTAGCATATTAGCATATTAGCATATTAGCATAGCATATTAGCATATTAGCATATTATTATATTAGCATATTAGCATATTAGCATAGCATATTAGCATATTAGCATATTAGCATATTAGCATATTAGCATATTAGCATAGCGTGTTAGCGTATTAGCATATTAGCATATTAGCATAGCATATTAGCATATTAGCATATTAGCATATTAGCATATTAGCATAGCGTGTTAGCATGTTAGCGTATTAGCATATTAGCATATTAGCATATTAGCATATTAGCATATTAGCATATTAGCATAGCATATTAGCATATTAACATATTAGCATATTAGCATAGCATATTAGCATATTAACATATTAGCATAGCGTGTTAGTGTATTAGCATATTAGCATATTAGCATATTAGCATAGCATATTAGCATAGCATATTAGCATATTAGCATATTAGCATAGTATATTAGCATAGTATATTAGCATAGTATATTAGCATATTAGCATATTAGCATATTAGTATATTAGCATAGCAAATTAGCATATTAGCATAGCATATTAGCATATTAGCATATTAGCATAGCGTGTTAGCGTATTAGCATATTAGCATATTAGCATAGCATATTAGCATATTAGCATATTAGCATATCGTGTTAGCATAGCGTATTAGCATAGCATATTAGCATATTAGTATATTAGCATATTAGCATAGCATATTAGCATATTAACATATTAGCATATTAGCATAGCATATTAGCATATTAGCATATTAGCATATTAGCATAGCATATTAGCATATTAGCATATTAGCATATTAGCATAGCATGTTAGCATATTAGCGTATTAGCATATTAGCATATTAGCATAGCATATTAGCATATTAACATTAGCATATTAGCATATTAGCATATTAGCATATTAGCATAGCATATTAGCATATTAGCATATTAGCATATTAGCATAGCGTGTTAGTGTATTAGCATATTAGCATATTAGCATAGCATATTAGCATATTAGCATATTAGCATATTAGCATAGCGTGTTAGCATATTAGCGTATTAGCATATTAGCATATTAGCATATTAGCATATTAGCATAGCATATTAGCATATTAACATAGCATATTAGCATATTAGCATAGCATATTAGCATATTAGCATATTAGCATATTAGCATATTAGCATAGCGTGTTAGCGTATTAGCATAGCATATTAGCATAGCATATTAGCATAGCATATTAGCATATTAGTATATTAGCATATTAGCATAGCATATTAGCATATTAGCATATTAGCATATTAGCATATTAGTATATTAGCATAGCATATTAGCATATTAGCATATTAGCATATTAGCATATTAGCATATTAGCATATCATATTAGCATATTAGCATATTAGCATATTAGCATATTAGCATAGCATATTAGCATATTAACATAGCATATTAGCATATTAGCATAGCATATTAGCATATTAGCATATTAGCATATTAGCATAGCGTGTTAGCGTATTAGCATAGCATATTAGCATAGCATATTAGCATAGCATATTAGCATATTAGTATATTAGCATATTAGCATAGCATATTAGCATATTAGCATATTAGCATATTAGCATATTAGTATATTAGCATAGCATGTTAGCATATTAGCATATTAGCATATTAGCATATTAGCATATTAGCGTATTAACATAGCATATTAGCATGTTAGCATATTAACATATTAGCATAGCTTATTAGCATATTAACATATTAGCATATTAGCATAGCATATTAGCATATTAGCATATTAGCATATTAGCATAGCATATTAGCGTATTAGCATATTAACATATTAGCATATTAACATATTAGCATATTAGCATATTAGCATAGCATATTAGCATATTAGCATATTAGCATATTAGCATAGCGAGTTAGCGTATTAGCATATTAGCATATTAGCATATTAGCATATTAGCATAGCATATTAGCATATTAGCATATTAGCATATTATTATATTAGCATATTAGCATATTAGCATAGCATATTAGCATATTAGCATATTAGCATATTAGCATATTAGCATATTAGCATAGCGTGTTAGCGTATTAGCATATTAGCATATTAGCATAGCATATTAGCATATTAGCATATTAGCATATTAGCATATTAGCATATTAGCATAGCATATTAGCATATTAGCAAATTAGCATATTAGTATATTAGCATATTAGCATAACATATTAGCATATTAGCATAGCGTGTTAGCGTATTAGCATATTAGCATATTAGCATATTAGCATATTAGCATAGCATATTAGCATATTAGCATATTAGCATATTAGCATATTAACATAGCATATTAGCATATTAGCATATTAGCATATTAGCATATTAGCATAGCATATTAGCATATTAGCATATTAGCATATTAACATATTAGCATATTAGCATATTAGCATATTAGCATAGCGTGTTAGCGTATTAGCATAGCATATTAGCATAGCATATTAGCATAGCATATTAGCATATTAGCATATTAGCATAGCGTGTTAGCGTATTAGCATATTAGCATATTAGCATAGCATATTAGCATATTAGCGTATTAGCATATTAGCATATTAGCATAGCATATTAGCATATTAGCATATAAGCATATTAGCATAGCATATTAGCATATTAGCATATTAGCATAGCATATTAGCATATTAGCATATTAGCATAGCGTGATAGCGTATTAGCATATTAGCATAGCATATTAGCATATTAGCATATTAGCATAGCATATTAGCATATTAGCATAGCGTGTTAGCGTATTAGCATAGCATATTAGCATAGCATATTAGCATATCATATTAGCATATTAGCATATTAGCATATTAGCATATTAGCATATTAGCATAGCATATTAGCATATTAACATAGCATATTAGCATATTAGCATAGCATATTAGCATATTAGCATATTAGCATAGCGTGTTAGCGTATTAGCATAGCATATTAGCATAGCATATTAGCATAGCATATTAGCATATTAGTATATTAGCATATTAGCATAGCATATTAGCATATTAGCATATTAGCATATTAGCATATTAGCATAGCATGTTAGCATATTAGCATATTAGCATATTAGCATATTAGCATATTAGCGTATTATAGCATATTAGCATATTAGCATATTAACATATTAGCATAGCATATTAGCATATTAACATATTAGCATATTAGCATAGCATATTAGCATATTAGCATATTAGCATATTAGCATAGCATATTAGCGTATTAGCATATTAACATATTAGCATATTAACATATTAGCATATTAGCATATTAGCATAGCATATTAGCATAATTAGCATATTAGCATAGCGAGTTAGCGTATTAGCATATTAGCATATTAGCATATTAGCATATTAGCATATTAGCATATTAGCATATTAGCATATTAGCATAGCATATTAGCGTATTAGCATATTAACATATTAGCATATTAACATATTAGCATATTAGCATATTAGCATAGCATATTAGCATATTAGCATATTAGCATAGCGAGTTAGCGTATTAGCATATTAGCATATTAGCATATTAGCATATTAGCATATTAGCATAGCATATTAGCATATTAGCATATTATTATATTAGCATATTAGCATATTAGCATAGCATATTAGCATATTAGCATATTAGCATATTAGCATATTAGCATAGCGTATTAGCGTATTAGCATATTAGCATATTAGCATAGCATATTAGCATATTAGCATATTAGCATATTAGCATATTAGCATATTAGCATAGCGTGTTAGCATGTTAGCGTATTAGCATATTAGCATATTAGCATAGCATATTAGCATATTAGCATATTAGCATATTAGCATAGCATATTAGCATATTAACATATTAGCATATTAGCATAGCATATTAGCATATTAACATATTAGCATATTAGCATATTAACATAGCATATTAGCATATTAGCATATTAGCATATTAGCATATTAGCATAGCATATTAGCATATTAGCATATTAGCATATTAACATATTAGCATATTAGCATATTAGCATAGCGTGTTAGCGTATTAGCATAGCATATTAGCATAGCATATTAGCATAGCATATTAGCATATTAGCATATTAGCATAGCATATTAGCATATTAGCATATTAGCATATTAGCATAGCATGTTAGTATATTAGCGTATTAGCATATTAGCATATTAGCAAAGCATATTAACATATTAACATTAGCATATTAGCATATTAGCATATTAGCATATTAGCATAGCATATTAGCATATTAGCATATTAGCATATTAGCATAGCGTGTTAGTGTATTAGCATATTAGCATATTAACATAGCATATTAGCATATTAGCATATTAGCATATTAGCATAGCGTGTTAGCATATTAGCGTATTAGCATATTAGCATATTAGCATATTAGCATATTAGCATATTAGCATATTAGCATAGCATATTAGCATATTAGCAAATTAGCATATTAGTATATTAGCATATTAGCATAGCATATTAGCATATTAGCATAGCGTGTTAGCGTATTAGCATAGCATATTAGCATATTAGCATAGCATATTAGCATATTAGCATATTAGCATATTAGCATATTAACATAGCATATTAGCATATTAGCATATTAGCATATTAGCATATTAGCATAGCATATTAGCATATTAGCATATTAGCATATTAACATATTAGCATATTAGCATATTAGCATAGCGTGTTAGCGTATTAGCATAGCATATTAGCATAGCATATTAGCATAGCATATTAGCATATTAGCATATTAGCATAGCGTGTTAGCGTATTAGCATATTAGCATATTAGCATAGCATATTAGCATATTAGCGTATTAGCATATTAGCATATTAGCATATTAGCATAGCATATTAGCATATTAGCATATAAGCATATTAGCATAGCATATTAGCATATTAGCATAGCATATTAGCATATTAGCATATTAGCATAGCGTGATAGCGTATTAGCATATTAGCATAGCATATTAGCATATTAGCATATTAGCATAGCATATTAGCATATTAGCATAGCGTGTTAGCGTATTAGCATAGCATATTAGCATAGCATATTAGCATATCATATTAGCATATTAGCATATTAGCATATTAGCATAGCATATTAGCATATTAACATAGCATATTAGCATATTAGCATAGCATATTAGCATATTAGCATATTAGCATATTAGCATATTAGCATAGCGTGTTAGCGTATTAGCATAGCATATTAGCATAGCATATTAGCATAGCATATTAGCATATTAGTATATTAGCATATTAGCATAGCATATTAGCATATTAGCATATTAGCATATTAGCATATTAGCATAGCATGTTAGCATATTAGCATATTAGCATATTAGCATATTAGCATATTAGCGTATTAACATAGCATATTAGCATATTAGCATATTAGCATATTATCATATTAGCATAGCATATTAGCATATTAACATATTAGCATATTAGCATAGCATATTAGTATATTAGCATATTAGCATATTAGCATAGCATATTAGCGTATTAGCATATTAACATATTAGCATATTAACATATTAGCATATTAGCATATTAGCATAGCATATTAGAATATTAGCATATTAGCATATTAGCATATTAGCATATTAGCATAGCGAGTTAGCGTATTAGCATATTAGCATATTAGCATATTAGCATATTAGCATAGCATATTAGCATATTAGCATATTATTATATTAGCATATTAGCATATTAGCATAGCATATTAGCATATTAGCATAGCATATTAGCATATTAGCATATTAGCATATTAGCATATTAGCATATTAGCATAGCGTGTTAGCGTATTAGCATATTAGCATATTAGCATAGCATATTAGCATATTAGCATATTAGCATATTAGCATATTAGCATAGCGTGTTAGCATGTTAGCGTATTAGCATATTAGCATATTAGCATATTAGCATATTAGCATATTAGCATATTAGCATAGCATATTAGCATATTAACATATTAGCATATTAGCATAGCATATTAGCATATTAACATATTAGCATAGCGTGTTAGTGTATTAGCATATTAGCATATTAGCATATTAGCATAGCATATTAGCATAGCATATTAGCATATTAGCATATTAGCATAGTATATTAGCATAGTATATTAGCATAGTATATTAGCATATTAGCATATTAGCATATTAGCATATTAGCATAGCAAATTAGCATATTAGCATAGCATATTAGCATATTAGCATATTAGCATAGCGTGTTAGCGTATTAGCATATTAGCATATTAGCATAGCATATTAGCATATTAGCATATTAGCATATCGTGTTAGCATAGCGTATTAGCATAGCATATTAGCATATTAGTATATTAGCATATTAGCATAGCATATTAGCATATTAACATATTAGCATATTAGCATAGCATATTAGCATATTAGCATATTAGCATATTAGCATAGCATATTAGCATATTAGCATATTAGCATATTAGCATAGCATGTTAGCATATTAGCGTATTAGCATATTAGCATATTAGCATAGCATATTAGCATATTAACATTAGCATATTAGCATATTAGCATATTAGCATATTAGCATAGCATATTAGCATATTAGCATATTAGCATATTAGCATAGCGTGTTAGTGTATTAGCATATTAGCATATTAGCATAGCATATTAGCATATTAGCATATTAGCATATTAGCATAGCGTGTTAGCATATTCGCGTATTAGCATATTAGCATATTAGCATATTAGCATATTAGCATAGCATATTAGCATATTAACATAGCATATTAGCATATTAGCATAGCATATTAGCATATTAGCATATTAGCATATTAGCATATTAGCATAGCGTGTTAGCGTATTAGCATAGCATATTAGCATAGCATATTAGCATAGCATATTAGCATATTAGTATATTAGCATATTAGCATAGCATATTAGCATATTAGCATATTAGCATATTAGCATATTAGTATATTAGCATAGCATATTAGCATATTAGCATATTAGCATATTAGCATATTAGCATATTAGCATATCATATTAGCATATTAGCATATTAGCATATTAGCATATTAGCATAGCATATTAGCATATTAACATAGCATATTAGCATATTAGCATAGCATATTAGCATATTAGCATATTAGCATATTAGCATAGCGTGTTAGCGTATTAGCATAGCATATTAGCATAGCATATTAGCATAGCATATTAGCATATTAGTATATTAGCATATTAGCATAGCATATTAGCATATTAGCATATTAGCATATTAGCATATTAGTATATTAGCATAGCATGTTAGCATATTAGCATATTAGCATATTAGCATATTAGCATATTAGCGTATTAACATAGCATATTAGCATGTTAGCATATTAACATATTAGCATAGCTTATTAGCATATTAACATATTAGCATATTAGCATAGCATATTAGCATATTAGCATATTAGCATATTAGCATAGCATATTAGCGTATTAGCATATTAACATATTAGCATATTAGCATATTAGCATAGCATATTAGCATATTAGCATATTAGCATATTAGCATAGCGAGTTAGCGTATTAGCATATTAGCATATTAGCATATTAGCATATTAGCATAGCATATTAGCATATTAGCATATTAGCATATTATTATATTAGCATATTAGCATATTAGCATAGCATATTAGCATATTAGCATATTAGCATATTAGCATATTAGCATATTAGCATAGCGTGTTAGCGTATTAGCATATTAGCATATTAGCATAGCATATTAGCATATTAGCATATTAGCATATTAGCATATTAGCATATTAGCATAGCATATTAGCATATTAGCAAATTAGCATATTAGTATATTAGCATATTAGCATAACATATTAGCATATTAGCATAGCGTGTTAGCGTATTAGCATATTAGCATATTAGCATATTAGCATATTAGCATAGCATATTAGCATATTAGCATATTAGCATATTAGCATATTAACATAGCATATTAGCATATTAGCATATTAGCATATTAGCATATTAGCATAGCATATTAGCATATTAGCATATTAGCATATTAACATATTAGCATATTAGCATATTAGCATATTAGCATAGCGTGTTAGCGTATTAGCATAGCATATTAGCATAGCATATTAGCATAGCATATTAGCATATTAGCATATTAGCATAGCGTGTTAGCGTATTAGCATATTAGCATATTAGCATAGCATATTAGCATATTAGCGTATTAGCATATTAGCATATTAGCATAGCATATTAGCATATTAGCATATAAGCATATTAGCATAGCATATTAGCATATTAGCATATTAGCATAGCATATTAGCATATTAGCATATTAGCATAGCGTGATAGCGTATTAGCATATTAGCATAGCATATTAGCATATTAGCATATTAGCATAGTATATTAGCATATTAGCATAGCGTGTTAGCGTATTAGCATAGCATATTAGCATAGCATATTAGCATATCATATTAGCATATTAGCATATTAGCATATTAGCATATTAGCATAGCATATTAGCATATTAACATAGCATATTAGCATATTAGCATAGCATATTAGCATATTAGCATATTAGCATAGCGTGTTAGCGTATTAGCATAGCATATTAGCATAGCATATTAGCATAGCATATTAGCATATTAGTATATTAGCATATTAGCATAGCATATTAGCATATTAGCATATTAGCATATTAGCATATTAGCATATTAGCATAGCATGTTAGCATATTAGCATATTAGCATATTAGCATATTAGCATATTAGCGTATTATAGCATATTAGCATATTAGCATATTAACATATTAGCATAGCATATTAGCATATTAACATATTAGCATATTAGCATAGCATATTAGCATATTAGCATATTAGCATATTAGCATAGCATATTAGCGTATTAGCATATTAACATATTAGCATATTAACATATTAGCATATTAGCATATTAGCATAGCATATTAGCATATTAGCATATTAGCATAGCGAGTTAGCGTATTAGCATATTAGCATATTAGCATATTAGCATATTAGCATATTAGCATATTAGCATATTAGCATATTAGCATATTAGCATAGCATATTAGCGTATTAGCATATTAACATATTAGCATATTAACATATTAGCATATTAGCATATTAGCATAGCATATTAGCATATTAGCATATTAGCATAGCGAGTTAGCGTATTAGCATATTAGCATATTAGCATATTAGCATATTAGCATATTAGCATAGCATATTAGCATATTAGCATATTATTATATTAGCATATTAGCATATTAGCATAGCATATTAGCATATTAGCATATTAGCATATTAGCATATTAGCATAGCGTATTAGCGTATTAGCATATTAGCATATTAGCATAGCATATTAGCATATTAGCATATTAGCATATTAGCATATTAGCATATTAGCATAGCGTGTTAGCATGTTAGCGTATTAGCATATTAGCATATTAGCATAGCATATTAGCATATTAGCATATTAGCATATTAGCATAGCATATTAGCATATTAACATATTAGCATATTAGCATAGCATATTAGCATATTAACATATTAGCATAGCGTGTTAGTGTATTAGCATATTAGCATATTAGCATATTAGCATAGCATATTAGCATAGCATATTAGCATATTAGCATATTAGCATAGTATATTAGCATAGTATATTAGCATAGTATATTAGCATATTAGCATATTAGCATATTAGTATATTAGCATATCGTGTTAGCATAGCGTATTAGCATAGCATATTAGCATATTAGTATATTAGCATATTAGCATAGCATATTAGCATATTAACATATTAGCATATTAGCATAGCATATTAGCATATTAGCATATTAGCATATTAGCATAGCATATTAGCATATTAGCATATTAGCATATTAGCATAGCATGTTAGCATATTAGCGTATTAGCATATTAGCATATTAGCATAGCATATTAGCATATTAACATTAGCATATTTGCATATTAGCATATTAGCATATTAGCATAGCATATTAGCATATTAGCATATTAGCATATTAGCATAGCGTGTTAGTGTATTAGCATATTAGCATATTAGCATAGCATATTAGCATATTAGCATATTAGCATATTAGCATAGCGTGTTAGCATATTAGCGTATTAGCATATTAGCATATTAGCATATTAGCATATTAGCATATTAGCATAGCATATTAGCATATTAGCAAATTAGCATATTAGTATATTAGCATATTAGCATAGCATATTAGCATATTAGCATAGCGTGTTAGCGTATTAGCATATTAGCATATTAGCATATTAGCATAGCATATTAGCATATTAGCATATTAGCATATTAGCATATTAACATAGCATATTAGCATATTAGCATATTAGCATATTAGCATATTAGCATAGCATATTAGCATATTAGCATATTAGCATATTAACATATTAGCATATTAGCATATTAACATATTAGCATATTAGCATATTAGCATAGCGTGTTAGCGTATTAGCATAGCATATTAGCATAGCATATTAGCATAGCATATTAGCATATTAGCATATTAGCATAGCGTGTTAGCGTATTAGCATATTAGCATATTAGCATAGCATATTAGCATATTAGCGTATTAGCATATTAGCATATTAGCATAGCATATTAGCATATTAGCATATAAGCATATTAGCATAGCATATTAGCATATTAGCATATTAGCATAGCATATTAGCATATTAGCATATTAGCATAGCGTGATAGCGTATTAGCATATTAGCATAGCATATTAGCATATTAGCATATTAGCATAGCATATTAGCATATTAGCATAGCGTGTTAGCGTATTAGCATAGCATATTAGCATAGCATATTAGCATATCATATTAGCATATTAACATATTAGCATATTAGCATATTAGCATAGCATATTAGCATATTAACATAGCATATTAGCATATTAGCATAGCATATTAGCATATTAGCATATTAGCATATTAGCATAGCGTGTTAGCGTATTAGCATAGCATATTAGCATAGCATATTAGCATAGCATATTAGCATATTAGTATATTAGCATATTAGCATAGCATATTAGCATATTAGCATATTAGCATATTAGCATATTAGCATATTAGCATAGCATGTTAGCATATTAGCATATTAGCATATTAGCATATTAGCATATTAGCGTATTAACATAGCATATTAGCATATTAGCATATTAACATATTAGCATAGCATATTAGCATATTAACATATTAGCATATTAGCATAGCATATTAGCATATTAGCATATTAGCATATTAGCATAGCATATTAGCGTATTAGCATATTAACATATTAGCATATTAACATATTAGCATATTAGCATATTAGCATAGCATATTAGCATATTAGCATATTAGCATATTAGCATAGCGAGTTAGCGTATTAGCATATTAGCATATTAGCATATTAGCATATTAGCATAGCATATTAGCATATTAGCATATTATTATATTAGCATATTAGCATATTAGCATATTAGCATATTAGCATATTAGCATATTAGCATAGCGTGTTAGCATGTTAGCGTATTAGCATATTAGCATATTAGCATATTAGCATATTAGCATATTAGCATATTAGCATATTAGCATAGCATATTAGCATATTAACATATTAGCATATTAGCATAGCATATTAGCATATTAACATATTAGCATAGCGTGTTAGTGTATTAGCATATTAGCATATTAGCATATTAGCATAGCATATTAGCATAGCATATTAGCATATTAGCATATTAGCATAGTATATTAGCATAGTATATTAGCATATTAGCATATTAACATATTAGCATATTAGCATATTAGCATAGCGTGTTAGCGTATTAGCATAGCATATTAGCTTAGCATATTAGCATAGCATATTAGCATATTAGCATATTAGCATAGCGTGTTAGCGTATTAGCATATTAGCATATTAGCATAGCATATTAGCATATTAGCGTATTAGCATATTAGCATATTAGCATAGCATATTAGCATATTAGCATATAAGCATATTAGCATAGCATATTAGCATATTAGCATATTAGCATAGCATATTAGCATATTAGCATATTAGCATAGCGTGATAGCGTATTAGCATATTAGCATAGCATATTAGCATATTAGCATATTAGCATAGCATATTAGCATATTAGCATAGCGTGTTAGCGTATTAGCATAGCATATTAGCATATCATATTAGCATATTAGCATATTAGCATATTAGCATATTAGCATAGCATATTAGCATATTAACATAGCATATTAGCATATTAGCATAGCATATTAGCATATTAGCATATTAGCATATTAGCATAGCAGCATATTAGCATAGCGTGTTAGCGTATTAGCATAGCATATTAGCATAGCATATTAGCATAGCATATTAGCATATTAGTATATTAGCATATTAGCATAGCATATTAGCATATTAGCATATTAGCATATTAGCATATTAGCATATTAGCATATTAGCATAGCATGTTAGCATATTAGCATATTAGCATATTAGCATATTAGCATATTAGCATATTAGCGTATTAACATAGCATATTAGCATATTAGCATATTAACATATTAGCATAGCATATTAGCATATTAACATATTAGCATATTAGCATAGCATATTAGCATATTAGCATATTAGCATATTAGCATAGCATATTAGCGTATTAGCATATTAACATATTAGCATATTAACATATTAGCATATTAGCATATTAGCATAGCATATTAGCATATTAGCATATTAGCATATTAGCATAGCGAGTTAGCGTATTAGCATATTAGCATATTAGCATATTAGCATATTAGCATAGCATATTAGCATATTAGCATATTATTATATTAGCATATTAGCATATTAGCATAGCATATTAGCATAGCGTGTTAGCGTATTAGCATATTAGCATATTAGCATAGCATATTAGCATATTAGCATATTAGCATATTAGCATATTAGCATAGCGTGTTAGCATGTTAGCGTATTAGCATATTAGCATATTAGCATATTAGCATATTAGCATATTAGCATATTAGCATATTAGCATAGCATATTAGCATATTAACATATTAGCATATTAGCATAGCATATTAGCATATTAACATATTAGCATAGCGTGTTAGTGTATTAGCATATTAGCATATTAGCATATTAGCATAGCATATTCTCGTTTGGCTCTCATCGGAGGCGGTCGCACTTCTTACCCTCTCCCTCCCCTTATCTTCCCTGCTTCGCTCCTCTCGTCTCGTCTAGTCTACTGTCTTATACTGTGTCTGTGAAGAGACTCTCTCAGCCCTGCTCTCCAAACTACGAAAAATTATGGATTTGATCAGCTGGTCTCTCAACGCAATTGACACCATCTTCTCGACGAGAAGCCTAGGGTCGGGGGAACCTGACTGTCCTGCAGGAACGTACGCAGCGGGCTACACGATGGACGGATGGGAGCGGTGGAGGGTCGTGTGCCTGGCAGCTCTTTCCGTGGAGGACATTGAAGACATTTACTTATTCGGAACCATGATTACAGGTATTATGCTGATTGGATTAGGCATTGCCCTGGTTTATCAAAGATTGAAGAAGACGGTGACAGCCTCTCAAAGCCCCACTAGGCTGGCCGGAATGATTGATGGAGTGGGCAGAGCTGTTAGCACTCAGACTGTGCAGATGGATCGCAAACTGGATAACATCGTGGAGAAGCTAACAGCTTTGCAAAAATTATTGGATGGCGGAGACCAGCGTGGACATTAGAGGAGCTGGAAATTTCAGCTCCCCGCATGGAAACCCAAACAACCTTATTCTATCAAGTATTTGGCTCCCCCATATCAGCACTGGCCTTGGCCAAGGCTGCTGCTGGAACTAACAACTCCCCCAGAAGAACAAGGCAGTGAGACTCTCTTGCATTCCTCTCCCCCAATCCCAAGGACTTACCCTCACCCCATCCCACGCCTCCGCCGCTTCATACCCCCAGCGTGAACAGGCGGGTCTGACCAGCGCCGTTTCTATGGCAGCAGGACCGGATGGCTGTCTGTCTCTGCTGGGTCACCTCCACACCCCCTTCCGCTACCCGTTGCAAGTCGTGTCATTTTTATGTAAGGTGTAGTGCCCATGTGCTTATGTTGCTGAGGTGTTTTTTTCGGTTCCCACAATGTACTCCCTACTGGAGTGCATTCTGGGGGGTGTTTTTTTATTCTCCTCCTCTCCCACCATGTTATCTTGTTTCTATTCTTCTCACTTCCCCTGTCTCCCGGCCGGTCTTCCCCCTACTGTGATGTCTGTGTATATGTAAGGTCGGTTGATGGCCTGCTCTTCACCGGTACTTGTGACTGGTGCCATGGTATATTGCATCAGCAATAAAGGGTTCCGATGATGATATTAGCATAGCATATTAGCATATTAGCATATTAGCATAGTATATTAGCATAGTATATTAGCATATTAGCATATTAGCATATTAGTATATTAGCATAGCAAATTAGCATATTAGCATAGCATATTAGCATATTAGCATATTAGCATAGCGTGTTAGCGTATTAGCATATTAGCATATTAGCATAGCATATTAGCATATTAGCATATTAGCATATTAGCATATTAGCATATTAGCATATTAGCATAGCGTGTTAACATATTAGAGTATTAGCATATTAACATATTAGCATATTAGCATATTAGCATATTAGCATATTAGCATAGCATGTTAGCATATTAACGTATTAGCATATTAGCATATTAGCATATTAGCATATTAGCATATTAGCATATTAGCATAGCGTGTTAGCATATTAGCGTATTAGCATAGTACATTAGCATATTAGTATATTAGCATATTAGCATATTAGCATAGCATATTAGCATATTAGCATATTAGCATATTAGCATATTAGCATAGCATGTTAGCATATTAGCATATTAGCATATTAGCATATTAGCGTATTAACATAGCATATTAGCATATTAGCATATTAACATATTAGCATAGCATATTAGCATAACATATTAGCATATTAGCATATTAGCATATTAGCATATTAGCATATTAGCATAGCATATTAGCGTATTAGCATATTAACATATTAGCATATTAGCATAGCGTGTTAGCATGTTAGCGTATTAGCATGTTAGCGTATTAGCATATTAGCATATTAGCATATTAGCATATTAGCATATTAGCATATTAGCATAGCATATTAGCATATTAACATATTAGCATATTAGCATAGCATATTAGCATATTAACATATTAGCATAGCGTGTTAGTGTATTAGCATATTAGCATATTAGCATATTAGCATAGCATATTAGCATAGCATATTAGCATATTAGCATAGTATATTAGCATAGTATATTAGCATAGTATATTAGCATAGTATATTAGCATATTAGCATATTAGCATATTAGTATATTAGCATAGTATATTAGCATAGTATATTAGCATATTAGCATATTAGCATATTAGTATATTAGCATAGCAAATTAGCATATTAGCATAGCATATTAGCATATTAGCATATTAGCATAGCGTGTTAGCGTATTAGCATATTAGCATATTAGCATAGCATATTAGCATATTAGCATATTATTATATTAGCATATTAGCATATTAGCATAGCATATTAGTATAGCGTGTTAGCGTATTAGCATATTAGCATATTAGCATAGCATATTAGCATATTAGCATATTAGCATATTAGCATATTAGCATAGCGTGTTAGCATATTAGCGTATTAGCATATTAGCATATTAGCATATTAGCATATTAGCATATTAGCATATTAGCATATTAGCATAGCATATTAGCATATTAACATATTAGCATATTAGCATAGCATATTAGCATATTAACATATTAGCATAGCGTGTTAGTGTATTAGCATATTAGCATATTAGCATATTAGCATAGCATATTAGCATAGCATATTAGCATATTAGCATATTAGCATAGTATATTAGCATAGTATATTAGCATAGTATATTAGCATATTAGCATATTAGCATATTAGTATATTAGCATAGCAAATTAGCATATTAGCATAGCATATTAGCATATTAGCATATTAGCATAGCGTGTTAGCGTATTAGCATATTAGCATATTAGCATAGCATATTAGCATATTAGCATATTAGCATATTAGCATATTAGCATAGCGTGTTAACATATTAGAGTATTAGCATATTAACATATTAGCATATTAGCATATTAGCATATTAGCATATTAGCATAGCATGTTAGCATATTAACGTATTAGCATATTAGCATATTAGCATATTAGCATATTAGCATAGCGTGTTAGCATATTAGCGTATTAGCATAGTACATTAGCATATTAGTATATTAGCATATTAGCATATTAGCATAGCATATTAGCATATTAGCATATTAGCATATTAGCATATTAGCATAGCATGTTAGCATATTAGCATATTAGCATATTAGCATATTAGCGTATTAACATAGCATATTAGCATATTAGCATATTAACATATTAGCATAGCATATTAGCATATTAACATATTAGCATATTAGCATATTAGCATATTAGCATATTAGCATATTAGCATAGCATATTAGCGTATTAGCATATTAACATATTAGCATATTAGCATAGCGTGTTAGCATGTTAGCGTATTAGCATATTAGCATATTAGCATATTAGCATATTAGCATATTAGCATATTAGCATATTAGCATAGCATATTAGCATATTAACATATTAGCATATTAGCATAGCATATTAGCATATTAACATATTAGCATAGCGTGTTAGTGTATTAGCATATTAGCATATTAGCATATTAGCATAGCATATTAGCATAGCATATTAGCATATTAGCATAGTATATTAGCATAGTATATTAGCATAGTATATTAGCATATTAGCATATTAGCATATTAGTATATTAGCATAGCAAATTAGCATATTAGCATAGCATATTAGCATATTAGCATATTAGCATAGCGTGTTAGCGTATTAGCATATTAGCATATTAGCATAGCATATTAGCATATTAGTATATTAGCATATTAGCATAGCATATTAGCATATTAACATATTAGCATATTAGCATAGCATATTAGCATATTAGCATATTAGCATAGCATATTAGCATATTAGCATATTAGCATATTAGCATAGCATGTTAGCATATTAGCGTATTAGCATATTAGCATATTAGCATAGCATATTAGCATATTAACATTAGCATATTAGCATATTAGCATATTAGCATATTAGCATATTAGCATAGCATATTAGCATATTAGCATATTAGCATATTAGCATAGCGTGTTAGTGTATTAGCATATTAGCATATTAGCATAGCATATTAGCATATTAGCATATTAGCATATTAGCATAGCGTGTTAGCATATTAGCGTATTAGCATATTAGCATATTAGCATATTAGCATATTAGCATATTAGCATAGCATATTAGCATATTAGTATATTAGCATATTAGCATAGCATATTAGCATATTAGCATAGCGTGTTAGCGTATTAGCATATTAGCATATTAGCATATTAGCATATTAGCATAGCATATTAGCATATTAGCATATTAGCATATTAGCATATTAGCATATTAGCATATTAACATAGCATATTAGCATATTAGCATATTAGCATATTAGCATATTAGCATAGCATATT
Organism: Brienomyrus brachyistius; assembly: GCF_023856365.1. Classification (NCBI taxonomy): domain Eukaryota; kingdom Metazoa; phylum Chordata; class Actinopteri; order Osteoglossiformes; family Mormyridae; genus Brienomyrus; species Brienomyrus brachyistius. The sequence goes on along the minus strand of NW_026042891.1, from coordinate 3,360 downwards.
AGCATATTAGCATATTAGTATATTAACATATTAGCATATTAGCATATTAGCATAGCGTGTTAGCGTATTAGCATAGCATATTAGCATAGCATATTAGCATAGCATATTAGCATATTAGCATATTAGCATAGCGTGTTAGCGTATTAGCATATTAGCATATTAGCATAGCATATTAGCATATTAGCGTATTAGCATATTAGCATATTAGCATAGCATATTAGCATATTAGCATATAAGCATATTAGCATAGCATATTAGCATATTAGCATATTAGCATAGCATATTAGCATATTAGCATAGCGTGATAGCGTATTAGCATATTAGCATAGCATATTAGCATATTAGCATATTAGCATAGCATATTAGCATATTAGCATAGCGTGTTAGCGTATTAGCATAGCATATTAGCATAGCATATTAGCATATCATATTAGCATATTAGCATATTAGCATATTAGCATATTAGCATAGCATATTAGCATATTAACATAGCATATTAGCATATTAGCATAGCATATTAGCATATTAGCATATTAGCATATTAGCATAGCGTGTTAGCGTATTAGCATAGCATATTAGCATAGCATATTAGCATAGCATATTAGCATAGCATATTAGCATATTAGTATATTAGCATATTAGCATAGCATATTAGCATATTAGCATATTAGCATATTAGCATATTAGTATATTAGCATAGCATGTTAGCATATTAGCATATTAGCATATTAGCATATTAGCATATTAGCATATTAGCGTATTAACATAGCATATTAGCATGTTAGCATATTAACATATTAGCATAGCATATTAGCATATTAACATATTAGCATATTAGCATAGCATATTAGCATATTAGCATATTAGCATATTAGCATAGCATATTAGCGTATTAGCATATTAACATATTAGCATATTAACATATTAGCATATTAGCATATTAGCATAGCATATTAGCATAACATATTAGCATATTAGCATATTAGCATATTAGCATAGCGTGTTAACGTATTAGCATATTAGCATATTAGCATAGCATATTAGCATATTAGCATATTAACATATTAGCATAGCATATTAGCATATTAGCATATTAGCATATTAGCATAGTATATTAGCATATTAGCATATTAGCATATTAGCATATTAGCATATTAGCATATTAACATAGCATATTAGCATAGCATATTAGCATAGCATATTAGCATAGCATATTAGCATATTAGTATATTAGCATATTAGCATAGCGTGTTTGCGTATTAGCATATTAGCATATTAGCATATTAGCATAGCATATTAGCATATTAGCATATTAGCATAGCGTGTTAGCATATTTGCATAGCATGTTAGCATATTAGCATATTAGCATATTAACATATTAGCATATTAGCATAGCATATTAGCATAGCATATTAGCATATTAGCATAACATATTAGCATAGCATGTTAGCATATTAGCATATTAGCATATTAACATATTAGCATAGCATATTAGCATATTAACATATTAGCATATTAACATAGCATATTAGCATATTAGCATATTAGCATATTAGTATAGCATATTAGCATAGCATATTAGCATATTAGCATATTAACATATTAGCATATTAGCATAGCATATTAGCATATTAGCATATTAGCATATTAGCATATTAGCATAGCGTGTTAGCATATTAGCATATTAGCATATTAGCATAGCGTGTTAGCATATTAGCATATTAGCATAGCGTGTTAGCATATTAGCATATTAGCATATTAGCATATTAGCATAGCATATTAGCATATTAGCATATTTGCATAGCGTGTTAGCGTATTAGCATATTAGCATATTAGCATAGCATATTAGCATGTTAGCATATTAGCATAACATGTTAGCATATTAGCATATTAGCATATTAGCATAGCATATTAGCATATTAGCATAGCATATTAGCATATTAGCATAGCATATTAGCATATTAGCATATTAGCATATTAGCATATTAGCATAGCGTGTTAGCGTATTAGCATATTAGCATATTAGCATAGCATATTAGCATATTAGCATATTAGCATATTAGCATATTAGCATAGCGTGTTAGCATATTAGCGTATTAGCATATTAGCATATTAGCATATTAGCATATTAGCATATTAGCATATTAGCATAGCATATTAGCATATTAGCATATTAGCATATTAATATATTAGCATATTAGCATAGCATATTAGCATATTAGCATATTAGCATATTAGCATATTAGCATAGCATATTAGCATATTAGCATATTAGCATATTAGCATATTAGCATATTAGTATATTAGCATATTAGCATAGCATATTAGCATATTAGCATATTAGCATATTAGCATAGCATATTAGCATATTAGCATATTAGCATATTAGTAGCGTGTTAGCGTATTAGCATATTAGCATATTAGCATAGCATATTAGCATATTAGCATATTAGCATATTAACATAGCATATTAGCATATTAGCATATTAGCATATTAGCATAGTATAACATGTTAGCGTATTAGCATATTAGCATATTAGTATAGCATATTAGCATATTAGCATATTAGCATAGCATATTAGCATAACATATTAGCATATTAGCATATTAGCATATTAGCATAGCGTGTTAACGTATTAGCATATTAGCATATTAGCATAGCATATTAGCATATTAGCATATTAGCATATTAGCATATTAGCATAGCGTGTTAGCATATTAGCGTATTAGCATATTAGCATATTAGCATATTAGCATATTAGCATATTAGCATATTAGCATAGCATATTAGCATATTAGCATATTAGCATATTAATATATTAGCATATTAGCATAGCATATTAGCATATTAGCATATTAGCATATTAGCATATTAGCATAGCATATTAGCATATTAGCATAGCATATTAGCATATTAGCATATTAGCATATTAGCATATTAGCATAGCATATTAGCATATTAGCATATTAGCATATTAGCATAGCATATTAGCATATTAGCAAATTAGCATATTAGCATATTAGCATGTTAGCATATTAGCATGTTAGCATATTAGCATAGCATTTAAGCATATTAGCATATTAGCATAGCATATTAGCATAGCGTGTTAGCATATTAGCACATTAGCATATTAGCATAGCATATTAGCATATTAGCATATTAGCATATTAGCATAGCATATTAGCATATTAGCATATTAGCATATTAGCATAGCATATTAGCATATTAGCATATTAGCATATTAGTAGCGTGTTAGCGTATTAGCATATTAGCATATTAGCATAGCATATTAGCATATTAGCATATTAGCATATTAACATAGCATATTAGCATATTAGCATATTAGCATATTAGCATAG